>NC_088646.1:17893975-17896475 GCF_964019385.1 Sycon ciliatum
TTCTTCTCACTGGCCACGTTGGGCTCGTTGGTGTCCATGGCCGATGTACTTTTTATAGCTCCAGAATTACAATTGTGGCAAATAATTGCTCTCAGGTGGCAAGAAGCCAAGAGTGATGACCATTGATTTCTTCCATACGAATTGTGGAGAAACTGTTCATCCAATACAAACTCAGTAACAATGGATTGCCCTCGGTCATCCTACAACAAAACATGTAAACGTTCATGTACAATTACAGTTCATTGTAAACATATCATTGTCCAAATCAAATCATGATCCCACATGATCTTCTGCTTCATAATATCTACCAAACAATAATCTCACTCCTGCAATAACTTCTAGCCGGCTTAGCTAAGAGAGGCCATAACTATGTTACTTGATACGCTGCTAGCTGCGCTGAGAAAGATAACAATATTAAATTTTGACTTTCAAAGGATAATCACTCGTATCGATCGTGGAGGACTCGACTTTGTTCATAAAATTCAAAAAAAATAGTGCACCCAAAAAATACAATGATTATTATGACATAATAGCGTCTTTTCTCCAGAACAACACGCCATTGTCCCTATGCCAACAAAGAGACGACGCTGACAAGTCGTACGGGAAATGCGGAAGCCACGCAAATCTAGCTGTACGTGTCCCAGCTGTCAAAAAAAATTCGAGCCCATATCGAGATGACATTGGGAAAAGATAGCGATACCGCACAGCGAAAAATCTCATTGTCCATGTCCTCTCTTTTGTGTTTGTTTTCTGTGGACGTGGATTTCTGGAAGAAGAAGGAACTATGGCTGCTGACCAGCTAGTGCTGGATGTGGACTTCTGCCGGAGCCTTTTCCCGAGTTTGGCGGATGGCCTGGTATACATGGAGAACGCTGGCGGTTCGTATGTTCCCCAGTCGGTGATTGATTGTACGGTCAGCTTTCTTACGCACCACCGGCGACAGCCGTATGCCCACTATGAGAAAGGTGCCGAAGCCAAGCAGGGCATAAGCCTAGGAGAGACGAAGTTGGCAGAGATGCTGGACGTGGAGACCAATCAGCTGATTTTCGGAGCGAATAGTACGGTAAATTTCTACGTTCTGGCGCAAGCTCTGCGTACAAAGATGAGTCCAGGTGATGAGATTGTTGTAAGCCACCAAGACCACGAGGCCAACATTGGATGCTGGCAGAGACTAAGCGAAACAGGCATTGTTGTTCGTGAATGGAAGGCTGATGCCACCACAGGACTGCTGTCCGTGGACGATCTGCGTGCCCTGCTGTCTGCCAAGACGAAAGTCGTGTGCTTCACACACGCTTCCAATGTAGTGGCAGCCACCAACGATGTCGGCTTGATCGCCAAGCTGGTTCATGAAGCAGGAGCATTGGTTTGTGTGGATGGTGTGGCATACACCCCTCATTCACCATTGAAGTTCAAAGAATGGGATGTAGACTTCTACGGGTTTAGCCTGTACAAAGTGTTTGGACCGCACTTGGGAGTTTTGTACTGCAAGAAAGGCATGGAAAAGCATTTCAGAAATCAGAACCACTTCTTCCTGGAGGGCATAATGCCAGCAATGCTGAACCCTGGTGGCCGGCTGTACACCAGTGTTGCCTCAACAGCGGGTGTTGTGGATTATATTGAGACAGTGTATAAGCACCATTACCAGGTCGACAAACAATCAGCTTCCAGTGAAGACGATTCTCTACACACAAAGTACTGCAAAGTGTTTGGCTTGTTCGAGAAACACGAGGAAATGCTCAGCACTCGACTGATCGACTTCCTCAAGTCCATGAAGGGGGTGCGTGTTATTGGCCCAGCGGTGGGCGATCACGAGGTGAGAATGCCGACGATTGCGTTCGTCGCTGACGGCGTATCATCTCAGGATATGGTGAGGAAGGTGGCCGAGTCCAACATTGCCATTGCGGCCAGTCACTTCTACTCGTATCGTATGGTCGAAACACTGGGCATCGATGTGAAGGACGGTGTAGCACGGGTCTCCATGGTGCACTACAACACGCTGGAGGAAGTCGATCGACTGTGTACTGCACTCAGACCAATTCTCTCCGCCGCTGAATAGGAAAACTGTTAAAAATTGGAGGTATTGGAGCAATTCTCCTTGTGAGCCAGCATGGATTGCTTCAAGTTCGATATCACCCTGCCCTAGGTATGCACATGCCGACTTGTAGCCGGCCCTTCCAGTAAATCTGTATACTCCAATCTATATGTCAACTATGGTATTGGAGCACTCTCTTGGACAGCCTGGAACGTCTCTGTTTATGTCAACTAGGTTAGTTCAGTCAACTTCATTATTTTCCTCACCATAGAAGCGTCCTGTACGCGGCAGAAGTACCCCAATGAATTATTGAATTGGCAATGGAAGTGAACCTAACGTTGATGGAAAATCCAGACTGGTGTTTTGGGGAGTTGAAATGGGCAAAGTCTACATGCGATATAAATTATGTTTTATGGAAAATGCTTTAAATATTTTTTTATTATTCTCCTTTCATGATACAAAACCACA
>NC_088646.1:17901475-17967579 GCF_964019385.1 Sycon ciliatum
TGAATGGAAGGTGGATGCCACCACAGGACTGCTGTCCGTGGACGATCTGCGTGCTCTGCTGTCGGCCAAGACGAAAGTCGTGTGCTTCACACACGCGTCCAATGTAGTGGCAGCCACCAACAATGTGGGCTTGATCGCCAAGCTGGTTCATGAAGCAGGGGCATTGGTTTGTGTGGATGGTGTGGCATACACCCCTCATTCACCATTGAAGTTCAAAGAATGGGATGTAGACTTCTACGGGTTTAGCCTGTACAAAGTGTTTGGACCGCACTTGGGAGTTTTGTACTGCAAGAAAGGCATGGAAAAGCATTTCAGAAATCAGAACCACTTCTTCCTGGAGGGCATAATGCCAGCAATGCTGAACCCTGGTGGCGGGCTGTACACCAGTGTTGCCTCAACAGCGGGTGTTGTGGATTATATTGAGACTGTGTATAAGCATCATTACCAGCCCGACAAACAATCAGCTTCCAGTGAAGACGATTCTCTGCACATAAGGTACTGCAAAGTTTTTGGCTTGTTCGAGAAACACGAGGAAATGCTCAGCACTCGACTGATCGACTTCCTCAAGTCCATGAAGGGGGTGCGTGTTTTTGGCCCAGCGGTGGGCGATCACAAGGTCAGAATGCCGACGATTGCGTTTGCCGCTGACGGCGTATCATCTCAGGATATGGTGCGCAAGGTGGCCGAGTCCAAAATTGCCATAGCGGTCAGTGAGCACTTCTACTCATGCCACCTGGCTGAGTCACTAGGCATCGATGCCAAGGACGGTGCAGCACGGGTGTCTATGGTTCACTACAACACGCTGGAGGAAGTGGATCGACTGTGTACTGCACTCAAACCAATTCTCTCCGCCGCTGAATAGGAACTGAATAGGCGACGAGGAGACAATAACTTTATTACAGCTTCATGTTGTTGTTGTCGTTGTTGACTTTTGTTGTACTTCACCAATTTGAATTGCACACGCATGATTGCCTTCTCACCGTCCCATAGGTCCGGTTCTCACAGAAAGATGAAGGTCACTCAGCTTTGGTATTAGTTCACACCGTTGGAACACTCAGATCTTTTCTTCTTCTTTTTCGTCTTCTCTCCCATTGTTTTCACATCTCACCTTTATACTTCCCACTATCCTCCAGACGTATACCGGTAAGTTAGTTTGTTTCCCCACATACGTGTAGCTTCTGTTGTGAGACAATTTTCCCTGATGATAGTCTCAAGAAAATCGATTAGGAACCTTGTTCTTTGCATAATGTCCGCTTCGCTGATACTAGTTATCTCTGTAATGTAATGAATAGGAACTTTTTTTGAGCATTGGAAGCATTGAAGCAACTCACCGTGCATGGATTTTTTAAGAGGAATTAGAGAAAAAACATCAAGAGATCAGCGGATCTATTTCACACATTCACGACGAACAATGCCAAACGACTGCAAAGACAACACATTCTCCTTCTGAACACAAAGATCAGGGTCTAACTTACGTTTGTACAAAGCTTCCAACACGGCAACTTCAACACAAGCAAGATGTAACAAAGACCTACCACGTGACGTGACAAAGCAAAGGATATAATTATCATCAGAATACCACTCACGACGCTAGCACTGCCCGACAAGTGATGCTTGATTGCTGATGTTCGGTTTCTCTGACCTGACGACTTGGAGGTTCTCATCTCCGATCCTGTCGCTCTCCAGTCTCCTCCATTGCGTCCGATTGACTTGGCCTACATCGGCGTGCTGCTCTGCGTCCAGTTTGCCCTGTTTCCGTGGTCTACCTCATTTCTTCACATTAACCGTTGTTGTCACTTCCAGTATTGGTCCTTGTGACTCATCATCAGTGCGTCTCCTCAATTGCAACGAGGTAGAGCACGGAACTTCGGAAGCAGGACAAACTGGACGCAGAGCAGCACACAGTGACTTCCTTTCTTTCGAGTTGTAGTCTCTTAGTTTATTTCCATCATTCCCTGTAGTATTTTAACGAAAACGTTCAATACGTACGACAAATGTCCTAATTGGCTGATGATGCTTCTTGCGTAGATGCATGCGTGGACAATACCTTTTTGTAAAATTTCTGCCTCCGTCCTACTTTCAAATTATTATGATATTGGCTTTATTTCACTGACGTTGTCATGATATGAGGTAAGAACCCCATCACCGGGCCAAAATAGACCAGGGGTAATGAGAGTTTGAGGAAAGAAAAGAAGAAGAAAAATTAGATAGATGGCCAATGCAATGAGGACCGAAGTGGATTGTAAAAACAAAAGCAAAAAATAATAAAAGCCGAAGCAGAAACTGAGAGACGGACACAGATACACGGAAATACAGGTATGGAGGAGGCCAGGACATATTCGGATAATATTATTATGTCTCCTTTATTCAATCTTTTCGAAGGTGATAAGCCAGTCCCACCGGGAAGATAATTCCATGGTATATATTTTTTAATAGCTATAAAGAGAACAAATTCTGCTGTCATCGCCACACTACAACAAAGTCATGAAGGTTTACCAAAATCGATTCAAGTTCTTGTCACAATCATCAGTGGAAAGCCGTGACTGAAGAATAACCATGCCAAATCAATAATTTATATACATTCAATAATGTGTTACGAGAACAAAACAAAGTGCTAAAAATAGAATGAGGGAAGGTGAGACAATAGAAGTAAAGTGAGAGCTAAGTGCAACAGGGGTGAGGAACTAATTGCAACGCTAGAACTGTGTAGTGAGACAAACAATCATGCTGTGCACCTACGAAAACAATCTTAACGCAACTACATGTTTCTTCTGCTTACAAAGATCAGGCTTATGCAAACGAATACAAACAGCCTCAAGTACTTTCAACTGACTAGCGTACCGTGCACGACAAAGAACAGAAAAACTAAAATCATCATACACCTGCAGACACTTAGGGTGAGACAACAGATGAAGAAAAACGGCAGACTTCTTACGATCACAATCACCATCCGATTCCTCGTCTCCACCAACCGCAACCTCGTCCCCCGTCTCATCTTCCAACTCGTCCTCAGTGTCGTCCTCCATGTCATTCTCCTCATCACCACCGATCGGTCCCAGGCTCGCTTCACGTTGCTGAACCTCTGTTCGTTGACTCCTCCTTTGATCTTGATGGTAATTTGTTACCATTGTTGTTGTTGTCATTGTTGTTGTTCCTGTTGTTGCTAAATCTTCTGTTCCCAGTGTCTTCTCTTTATAGCTATTATAAAATTGTTGTCTCCGCGTCGATTATTTATATATTTTTTCGCTTTCTTTTCGCCCTCCCACCATGGAATTATAAAAGCTAAAAAACAAAAGGACAAGAAACAGGGGAAGGAAGAGGAAGAAATGAAAGTACCTCAATCTGAACTCCAATATAAAAACAATAATAACGAATTTTCAGCAACAGGCATTCTACAAGTGATCAGGACGTTGAGATCGGTCAAAGCTCGAAACTTTGTAGAGCGGAATGATGTTGTTATGGGGATTATTCTGACATTGGGCAAGACTGGACAGTACATTGTACGGTGAAGTAGATACAGGTAGTGAAGAGAAGACCAGGGAGTAGTGGTCGCACTCCTTTCTTAGGACTACAGCACATTGTCTACAGACAGTTTTTCCCACACTTGTATGCAGTGCACCACTGGGCGGCGATAGCAGATGGTGATACATGTGCAGTGCTTCTGCATTCGGATTGTCATGACGCCGGAACACTTCAACCCAGCGGCTTCCTGCCATAAATAATAATTGAGAAACTCGGAGTGTTGCAATAATATATCTCCCAGCTTCGGGTCAGCTCCCGTCGACGCCTTCTGTTCCTTCTGCTCACGCTAACTGGTTGTACCACGTAAGACTTAGACGATTACACCCGGCGTTGTAAAGAGCAGTAAACAACATACCATTGGCATTGGGGTTTGCATGCACAACAGAAAAGAAAACGTACACGCTGTCATCCAAGTGCATATTCCCGCCAGGCATCATGACTCCGACAGGTCACAACAAAGCCCCACCACCACGACCACGACCACGACCACCACGGCACCGGTCCAGCAATACTACTAGTAATAATAATGTGCTGAAGTGAAGAGATAGTGTTCCAACTAAATGCACTGCAGCAATCAGTAAAGAACCTACATTACGAAAGGTACGAAGACTGTAAACTAAAACAACTACCGGTAACTTACTTCAAGAACATGAGAACAACGGAAGATATAGAAAACGAGCACGGCAGGACAGTGCGTAGATTACTAAACTATTCATGCTCGGATATGGTACGATGCACATAGAGAGTGTGCTCAGGTTACACACTCAGACATGAATGGTGACAACATGTGAATGCATAAGGCCGGGGCATAGAAAGGTCAAACACTGACCTGGATTGGACATCCGTAACAGTGGTCAGCTACGGCTAGGCTATCATACAATGCATGTAACAGCCATGAATGAGTCTCAGTCGACCTACCAAGCATGACCAGCACTAATCCACTGGACTACAACTATCAAAACCAGGGAGTAGTAAAATACTGTATTTTACTACTCCCTGATCAAAACAAAAGAAAGACCGGAATATTCTAGAACAAATCTAACAGATAGAGATACATGTACATGATTGTACACTCTGTTATGTGTCTTGCGTGGAACTTACTCGGCCGGTCACATGACTGTTATGGCAGCATCTGTTCGTTTGTTTGTTTGTTTTGTAATACGGATTCTCCAGAGGTAAATGGATACCTATCATGGGAGTCTCACCAAACCAATAAAATAATGAAAATAAAATTATGTATGGAGTGCAAAAAACTCAATCTACTCCTATCTACATTTCATTTTTTTACTAGCAAACACAGCCCTAGCCCTGCTAATAATCAGGGAAAGAGGACACCTGAAGTGACACTGGACAACAAGACAAAGCATCCTTCCGGCTTTGGACGTGCTCACTATTAGTATTACTGTGATCGCATTGCCCTCCTCAGGCTCCTGTCTGGAGAGTCGGTCTGAAGCAACGGTTGCACGCAAGCGCCACAACTTCTTCTCCGAGGAGGAGGGCCAGGACGGTTCCTGTCGTTCCAGACACGGTTTCTTCACAATCTCCAGCCTTTCCTCCTCCTCATGCTAACCTGAAGCCGGAGTGAAGGGCACAAACAAGCCATAAGGCCCTCCCTGCCATGCACTAACTATTTTGGAACGAGGTTACATGTACATGTGTATTATCTAACTTGCATTATGCTTGTCACGGTACTGGGTATATTGGGTAGTTTTCTGGTTTGTGTGCGGAGAGAATTGGTGTGGTATAATAACTCAGCACCACTGAGGACTAAAAGGAGAATAGAAGCAAATGAAATGCTGGGTTCTTATTGCGAGCTTCATTCTTATTCATAGCTTGTGGAGCTATTTAGGGGCCTCGGCTCTAGAGCCCCTTTCCTATAATCAAAAGTATTATACATGTAACCCCGGTATAATTATACTCTTGCTGACTTCGATCTTTTTTTTATAGGGTTCTGCCAGCAGTTGACAAAGGAAAATCGTACAGATAAAAGAGTACGGGAGGCAAAAACCGTACACCCTTCTGAAATGCGTAGCTTTTAGTAGTACACCGTACATTTTATGCAGAGTTTAGAGAAGTAAAATTACGATTGAGCGAGGCCCTTGGCGGGAACGTCACTGATTGGTCGTCTCCTGGACAAAGAGACAGACCTAGTTCACAACAATGATACAATGACAATGATTTGAATATGTTCACAGTCTGTACCAGGGAGTAGTAAAATATGTATTTTACTACTCCCTGCCTGCACGGCTGTTAGCTGCACTTGGATCGGGGCAACTTAGTTTTCTGCACGTGAACCATGAAAAATCAATGCATGCTCATGCATCTTCATGCATAACCAGTCAGCTGGCCTGCTCGCCCACGCATTTGACAGGTAACAATTCCATCAAATTTGAGATATCGCTTCGTTCTAAGTCTCAAAACAGTTCTAAAGTCACCAAACCACGCTGGTAATCGATGGCTATTCAATGTTAACATCTTCAAGAAGACTTCAGCCGTTTCCCGAGAGTTTGGGCATCGTTGCCGTTATTTTTCACGGTGTTCTTCTTCCTCCTGTCTGGAGGCTGCAATTGCATCCTGGAATTATTTGAAAGGTATTTCGTGCGGGCTGTGGGGGGTTCCAACAGGCATAAACTGACATCGCTATAGGATAACTGGTAACTTTCACCCTTCAAGGAGGTAGAGCAATGAGAATTTTTTTGTGGCGGTCGTCCAATTTTTGTGGCGGTCGTGGCTGTATTTGTGCACTTCCAAGGCTTTCATTCTGCCTGATACTACTCTCTACTGTATGGGAATCGTTGTTTAGGCACATGTAGCTGTCTTATTTGGTAGATCTGCTGTTTTCAATCACCTGGGACACTTTGTCTAGCCTATTTGTCTTTCGTTCGTGCCATCTATCAGTTTTGTGGGGTGCCTTGACCTGTATTTGTGAAGTTCTCGAGTAAAGACCCTAATTCTTGACTGGAGTCACGTCTTGAATTGAATTTGCTGGGTGAGCCCTCGTTCACGCAGTTGTACTTATCGTAATAGTCAATATCTGCTTGCTGGACGGACTAGCGGCTAGAATAGGGATGACCAAATGGTCCAAGTGTGTACTAGTACACGAGTATTGTTTCCATCATCGTGAAATGAGCGTTGTGGAATTGCAGTCGTCTGCCTTTGGCACTGAGGACATGAGGAGAGTTGATTGTTACTTCTGCTCAGCAATGAAGCGATCATCAGCTCTCTTTGTTCTAATTATTGAGAGGACATACCGGCATCGCAATCAAGTAAAGATTAGGCAAACCTCGCCAACCTCCAAAGAGAGTCGAAGATATTTTCTCCAAATGCAAAGACGATCTTTGTGAGTTTGTGACTTGCATTTGCGTGCACACATGAGCAAGTCACGGACCACGGCACGTGCGCGGTTACCATGCCATCTCGAACCGACGCCATCTTTCTAAGTTGCCGCTTCTTGACAGCCGTGCCTGGTCTAGTCTGTACAGAGAAGACCAGCTGTACCGTACCATGATTATTTATGACAGTACTACAAAGGAGTACAATCAGTCATGTAGATCTACATGACATGTAGTTGATTCTACTATGATCTAAACCTGGCGTACAGCCTACATAGTCTGTAGACCATGGTAGACTATCTACTAGTAGTAGTAGTACTAGCACTGAGTCTGTCGATCTACACTACTCCGTAGTACTCGCACCATAGCAGGAGGAGACCAGCGCGACCGCTGAACTTTTTTGCCCTTCTGAAGTTCTGTTGCATGCACTGTTACATAGTCATTGGTACTTGCTAGTTAGTTACTGAGTCTGTCCGTTAGTGGTTAGTTGGTGTTAGAATAAAGGAGTCGTCCAGACTACCATGCCGTGACTGCATGGCTTGCGTCTACACTGTACCCAGGTACCATTATCTGATTATCTACGGACTCAGCACAGTATGCTGCTGCTTAGCCGAGAGATTTATTTTTGAACCAACTACATTTCTACGGAGTTCATGACTGCACTGACTGAATGACATGCATGCATGGTTCGTTGAAAACATTATCGTTTCCCAGTGCATCGCATTGGTTTGCGGTGAAAGACAAGAGGTTTTGCTTCGTTTGAAGCAAGGAAATCATAGCGCGCTGTTCGGAATTGTTCATAACTAAAACTCTGCTCTCAGAGGCCAAGGCTGGTGTCCCCCACCGCCATAGCAGCGCGCAATGTCGCTGTTTGGCTGCTTTGGCCGCAAGAGCCGGCGAGACCGCGAGCAAGACGACGATCCGCCGTTCGTGAAGACCGTGATCCGGGAAAGCAAGCGTGTTAGGGACAAACATGGCCACGACACTGCGGCGCTGCCACCGCCGATGCCTGAGGATCCCGAGGAGCTCAACCGTCTGTTTTCGGCGCTTATGGTAAGGTACCGGTGCGATTCGTCCATTTGTGCTCTAGTGGTATGCGTGGGCATGCTGGTTTGTCCACTGAACCGGCACGAAAATTGAAATGTGTGATGTTGTTTGCGTGCGGGTAGACCCTACATAAAAAAAGGTGATCTCGAAGGCTAATCTCCCTAGTCGAGGAGAGACAAAACCATCGCACCTGGAGAACACGCTCCCTTGTCTGATGGCCAGGGCTGAGCTCTGATGTTACCACATTGTTGTGTGCTAGTATACACAGAGTTATGTCGTGCTTCGGTTGCCCCAGACTAGCTTTGCTGTGGAGTATGAGTATAGTAGGGTAGTAAGTATCACTGGTTAGCTTGAGTCAGTTGAGAGAGAAAAATTGCCGTGGTTGGCGGTGCGTTTAGAGTTGTGGCAGAATGCAGTACGCTACTTCCTGTGCTGTGGACATGCAGCGGGTATTGCAGGCACTCGCTTCAGGTGGTATCATCTCCGCTCGCCTCCTCTGGCTTGTTGTTAGATTCAGGTGTAGTAACACAGAGTCAGACGGCCAGTCACTCGAGTAGCGTGCAAAATGCGAGTCACGTAGTACCGACTCTACTGCCGAAACCGCTCATAACATTGTGGCCAGAGGAAGCAATGGAAGGGACTTGGCTTGCATTGTAGAACAGCTTCAGCCTTGGGCTTCCAGTTCCACTACCTGTGCTGGTGCTAGGGAGAGTTTGAATGAGTGCCATTCGAAGTGCATGACTGTACTGACTGTCCATCCGGAAAAAAAAGATCACCGTGGAATTAATTGTTGTTTTGTACGGTGTATGTATGTGCCGCTGTGTGGATGTGTATTGCATACAAAAGGCAAAGAACATCCGTGTTTTGTGTCACTACCTGCCTGTACTAGATAGCTGTATAAACAGTCAATGTGTTTTGTTGTTGATCTTGAGCAAAGAGTAATCAGCAGGCTTGGCTCCTGCTGGTGTGACACAAGACCTGATGCTCCTGCAGTGGAGTTCAGTTGGGAGGTAAATGGAGATAGCTGGCCAGTTGTTCCGAGGTACTTAGGTGACAACATCATTATTTTACTGTCATTTGTGCCCACTATACACCCCCCCCCCCCTCCATGTACACTAGGTGTTACCAACACACAGGGTGGCATAAACTGGGGTACGATCTAAGTGGTTCCTGTCCATCTACCCATTGTACCCACCTTGCAGCAACCTGTAGTAGCACAACATAACATTGCCAACACAATTTACAGAATTCCTTGTTTGGGGGGGGGGGGGGGGGGGAAGCCACAAACTGGTCAAACACAATTGCACCTTGCAAAGCATATGCCGCTGCCGCTGTGTCCTCACTACGATGACGGATAGCATGTTACTTCATGTGTGTGACCCAGGCATTGTGTTCGTATAAAAACAATAAAAAATGTATATCCTGTGATGACACCTCCCGCACGGACACATGCACACACCACACACACACACATGCACACACCACACACGCACACACGCACACAACACACACACACACACCACACACACACACTTCACTTGGCCAGTACCCTAGTGTAGACATTGCACTGTGTATTTTTTGCTAGCCTTCCTATCGGTAGACTGACGCTGCGCCATATTGCAAAGAAGGATATTTTCACTGCGGCATTTCCTTTTGTCATTCGTTTGTCGCTTATCATAAGGTGACATATCACGTGCCACACCCACAACCATGAAGCCGATGCTATGTTGTAAACTTACAAGAGATATTCAGCACATCTGCCTGACACCCTGCTTCCCTATCTAGACACATCAAGACAGTAACATGTGCTGGAAATTCGACTTGCCAGAAGTGCATTGATTTCGCCAAGCCAGGACTTGCCACTTTCGCAGCCAAATGAGATTTTCAGTCACCTAAAAATTCCCAGTTCGGCATTGTTCATGTGCCAGTGAATGTGGAAGACCAAAACTCTTGTCTGGAATGGCAGTCGACAAGGATCAGGTGAAAAGCCATCAAAGTGAGCCGAGTCTGGTCCCACATTCAGGGAATAAATGGACAGCAGATTATCTGCATCCACACAAGTATGTTGGATTTCTGAAAAAGGAAAGAGTAAACCTAAAATGCACTGCCGCGATTGAGAGCTTTTCTCTTTTTAAGCTCATGCAGTGTTCAGATTAGTTAGTCTATATGTGGCGTATCCTAGAAAGCTGTGCCCAATATCCTAATGCTTTGCTGAAACACCTTTCCGGGTGTGTTAGAAAACAGCCAGGCTATTTCTACTATGGGCACAAACTGACTATCTGATCTCGTGTAACTTTTATTACCTCATGTCGGTCAGAACTTGTCAACAAACTACGCTCCGTGCCAGTCAGGTCCGCACCTACTACCATGCAGGCTTCATGCAGGCGTGGCCACTCACATGACCAACCAGGTCCGCACCTGAAACCCTCTGTCCTTGTAGAATATTTGGCTGCTGGAGTTCTGGCATTTGTTCTCACTTTCCTAGCATCAGGGTGGTGGCATTCCTAATTGTGCTCGGCGTATCACTCAATATCAATTTCCAAAAGTCGAATGTTGGCCAGTTGAAATCAAAATGTTGCTTCATACAAGCTCTCCTATTAAAATGAGGTCTCCTTAGACGTTTTCTTTCAAAAACAATTAAGCGCTTGATATGTGTTCTTTTGCTGACTACCAGGATGATCTTGACTTTTCTGAGTCCCGAAAAGCGGACATGATGAAAATGCCCAATGACAAGAAATGGCAGCTATATTGCTCGAGCCTGAAGAAGGTAGGCACAGTGATTGTCAAATATGTGTGTGGGTAACTTGTGTTAGTCCCGGCTACCTTGCTGACCCATGCTATTCTCGATGGCAAAGCAAATTGGTGTGTTTGCCGGATTATGAACTCAATATGCACGTCCACATTAAATTTTGATGTCCCACTCAATTCGTCAAGGATGGCAGTTTGGAATGCACAACCGCCTACTTGAGTGTAGGTAGACCGAAGGCATAGATGTAATGACACACTACTGCAGGCAAGCCAACCATGACCGAGTGTCCCTACATGTATATCCAGCATTTCACAGTAGCCGATCATGGGATACTGGGCTATGTATTGCGAACATCATTATTTTTATAGCTATTGTTGATCTGTCACTGTTACCAATGCCCATAGTGATTCAATAGAGAAGATCGATGCAAACAAGGCTCTATTTGCCTTATTCGGTGTAAAAGTATTGGTGATAGACCGACATGTCCCGGCTCGACGTTGAGCAGCATGTTTCCTGTTCTTATCACCATTTCCACTCAGGACGATGATAAGCGTGCTGTGAAGAACCAGACCAACACGGCTGATAGCTATGTAGAGCAGCTAAGAGTGCTGAAAAATGTAAGTACTGCCGTAGGAGAATTGCTGCAAACCTCCGTTGTCGATGAGTGTTCATAGCTGAATGCCTTCCCGTTCGCAGCAATATCTTTCCCTCTTGATTGCTTGAAGGACATTTTGCGATATGTGAATGCTAATCAGAGTATCCTCCTACGGAGGGAAAATGCAGCCAGTTCCAAGGATGTCTGCATTTCAGAGATTTGGTGGAAGTGACTGCTTTTACTGTAGCTGATCAACCCATTGAACAGATCTGGTTAGGCAGATCTAGTGTTAGATATGTTCAATGGGGGTGTTTGACATGTTCCTTGTGGAGTTTGGCAGTGCTTTCTTGTGGTGCATGTTTGTTTGTCGTGCGGTGGTAGGAGAGAGGGGGGGGGGGGGGGGGGGTTGCCGTATACGTTTGAATAGAAAGCACGAGGCTCTATGTATTTTGAATACACTGGGGGAGGAGGGAGGGAGGGGGGGGGGGAGGCTATTTGAGATGGGGCTGCATTGTTTCAAAGGCCAAACCAGTGCCATGCACCAAAGTCTGCCTTTCCCTGGTACGGTGAGAGAACTTTTTGACTTTTTCTCTCGTGTGTTCAACGTGCTGTCACCTGCAAACCGGACACAGCCTATGCATTGTGCCTGGTATGGACTGTCTTCCATGTGCTCACACACTCGCTAGCCCCGGGCTACTATACAAGACAGGACTTTATTATTTTGATTCCCTCGACGCCCTGGAAGGGTGGGCTTCTATTTACGTGCACACGGTAGCCATCCTGAAAGTTCATGCAATTAATGCCCAACTTTGTTTGTGTTTGCAGCTGCCGTTTGACCATGACGTGGCAGAGCTATCGAACCGTGCCAAGGTCCTGGACCACATCAAGACAGCACTGCGAACTCAGTCTAACACGTATGTACCCCCCCCCCCCCCCAGCTCAAAACCCACTCGATGCCACATAGTGTCTAGTGTATTTCTGCTGGAATGAATTTAGCTTTGAGAAAGTAGCGGCAAAGGTAGAGTTTGAGCATTGCTTTTGTCAAACTAAGCCACTCACTGCGTTGTTAGCGAATGCCGCTGAGCACGAACCTGTCTTTGTAACTTAACACACAGTGACGATATGTACCTGCATGCGCTCATGCAACCTGGTTCTACTGTTGTGCTGTTGTGCTGTGTGTGTGTGTTTGCACAGGTTTGTGGTTCGTTTCATTGAGCTGGATGGTCTGGACACTATCCTGGCGTTCCTGAACGAGATGGAGTATGACTGCAGGTATGGCACAACTCGCGGCCTCTGTTGGTGCTGCAGCTCTATCTGTTGTAATTGAGCACCACCGTGTGGTGCACAGAAGGCAGTCTTCATACACACAGCAGTGATCTTTGAAGCTGCCGGGTGGTTTGAAGACTGGGTTGAAGACTGGGGTTGAAGACCGGGTTGAAGACTGGGTTGTAGACTGGGTTGAAGACTGGGGTTGTAGACTGGGTTGAAGACTGGGGTTGAAGACTGGGTTGAAGACTGGGTTGAAGACTGGGTTGAAGACTGGGTTGAAGACTGGGTTGAAGACTGGGTTGAAGACTGGGGTTGAAGACTGGGGTTGAAGACTGGGGTTGAAGACTGGGGTTGAAGACTGGGGTTGAAGACTGGGGTTGAAGACTGGGGTTGAAGACTGGGGTTGAAGACTGGGCTGAAGACTGGGTTGAAGACTGGGCTGAAGACTGGGTCCACAAGTATGTTTCACACCTGCCAAACATCTCTATTTGTCCTTGACCATCCCGATATCGAGGGTGGTAATAGGCACCCAAATGTGCATTTGCCGCATACCTCACGGCTACATTAGTATCCATTCACATACCTATACTCTATAGGTATGTCCTTGTCCCGATCTCAGGTCTGCAAGCGCCTTGCCAGGCATGATGTTTCCCGGACGTGGAGGGTGGGGGTAGGATAGGGAAGGAGAGGGCAGGTGTGACCCTATCATGGTGATGAGTCATTGTGTGTGTGTGTGTGTGTGGGCGGGATAAGCGAGAGAGCTTGAAACTATTTGGTTGAAAGCTCAGGGCCCTCGCTCTGCTTTTTTGCCTAGGTCATCATGCCTGGTATTCGAACTCACGGAAACTTTTTTCCAATGTATGTATGTATGTATGTATGTATGTACTCAGTAAGACTATGCCTGCAGCTGCAGAAAAAGTGCTCAACATCCAATTTCTTGGGGGGAGCAATGACACATGTCAACAAACAATGGATCACTCGTAATATTTTTGCTACTCCGAGTTTCATGCACCGTGTGCAATCATCAGGCAAACCTGCCTGATGATTGCACACGGTGCATGAAACTCGGAGTAGCAAAAATATTACGAGTGATCCATTGTTTGTTGACATATGTATGTATGTATGTATGTATAACCCATAAACATTCTGGTCGTAGGGGTGCCATGTGTGTCATAAGGCAGCAGCATCAAAAAGAACAGAACAAAGAAGAAAAAAGAGAAAAAAACCTAACTACATTCCGTATCGCCTATAAGGTTGGTGGCTATAGTAATATACCGGCTATAGTGATCAATGTGAAGAACAGGTTGATCAATTTCTCAAATTCAGTTTCATTTGCCAAAGCTAAGTATACACAGTTATCGTATATACCGTATATTCTCTATTATAAGCGCTGTGCTTGTATTTTTTCAACACCCCTCTACCCCGTGCTTATGTTGGAGACCGCGCTTATATTGGAGACCGTGCTTATATTTTTTCAACCAATACATCCATAGAGAGCAAGAAGAAATACATGCTAGATATCATGCATGCAGCATTGATTTCCACCAAGACCGTGCTAATAATAGAGACTGTGCTTATAATGTTTCGAAAGATGCTCACAGTGTGCTAGTATTAGAGACTGTGCTAGTAATGGAGACCTGTGCTTATAATAGAGAATATACGGTAGTAATAATCGTCTATAGTTATATCGCCTATAGTGATCAAATTCATATTTCAAACTAGCTGTCTCTGTAACCCCTTCCCAAGCTGTCCTGGAAAACTGCAAACAGTGCATCATGTTGATATTCTGCCATAGAACAGTTGAGCTCACAACTGGCACTGAATCATCCTCCACCAGCCTGCCGACCTTTGTTAGCAAGGATCGTCGGTAGTGAGACTTGAAGCACATGATGGTTCCTGCATCACATGGCTGGATTACACCGGTGGTGTTGGAAGGAAGAAACACCACTCGCACCGACTTGAGGCTATCTGCAATTGCGTCAAACTTGTGTGCTGGACAGTTGTCGACTAGCAGGACAATGGACTTCCTAGCTCTGGTGAACTTATTATCCAAATCCACAAGTCAACTGCAGAACAACTGGCTGTTCATCCAAGCCTTGGTATTGCTTTCCCACTTGCCCTTCAGCACAGCAGCTGGGGTAGTGTTGGCTGCTTGGAAAGAACGCTGCAGTTTCGAACATCCAATCGCCAGAAGGGGAAGCTTCGAACCATCCATACAGGTGGTGATGGCGAACGTCACTCTGTCCTTCTGTGTCTTGCCTCCTTCCAGCTTCTCATCGGTGCGAGCCAGTGTCCTGTTCGGCAATGCCCGCCAAAACAAGCCCATTTCGTCCATGTTGTAAACGCGGCTGGGGTCACTATCAACACTGCCGAAAATCTCCTGCCACTTATGATTCACAAAATGAAAGGCTGCTGCCGAATCCGCGTCGGCTGCTTCTCCATGCAGCATTTTGGACACGATGCACCGCTTCTTCAGAAAGCGCTGGATATACGACTTCCAGGCGGTGTCTGTTGAAGGCAATGACGATCGTGAAACATGTTTCTGCTCTACGAGTGTGTCGGCAATCTCCTTGCCTTTCACAAAAAGCATATCGTATTTCATTGCCTTTAGTTTCTTCTTCCACATCTGCCATAGAATGTTTCCAAGCCTTTTTCTAGCAGTTCGCAGTTCGTCTGACGGTTCTTCATCAACTTCGACGTGCCCTTTGCTGCCACCTCGAGTGTCGCTTCTTTCCGCTGCAGGATCGACGATACAGTCGGCTTGGCAACTCCAAAGTGACGAGCGACATCGGCTTGACACCTCTTGGGGTTGTCGCTTACGTACTTGATGACCTTCAGCTCGTCATCGACTGACATCGACTTCCGAACTGAAACCTGCTTAGGGAGCATCTCATAAGTTCGCATTTTGTTTCTAAACGTAACGCATTTCGAAACGGGGGTAGGGGGGTAGCGGCCATTTCGAATAGAAAAATGACTGTTCGCACATTTTCTGGAACTGTACAATCTACCGTGCTAGTGCTAGATCCCTGCAGCAAATGAGTGTGTTTAGGTGGAGATCTACTAGTACCTGTGTTTGCAGATCAGCTAACCCTTGCACTGCATGCATGCAGGCTACTCAGAGGTGTCAAATGTCACACCAGCCTGATCAAACCGTGTACCTGGCCAGCGTTTACAATTACAGCAGTACAGTTGTTGTGGAGGAACTATGCTTATTTGCGTGTACATGTCATTGATTGTACTTGTCTTTGTACTCAGTAAATGCGGTACTACTGTATGCCATTCACGACCGCTCTAGCAAAACATTCATGTACATGTACATGTACAGTCATGTACAATCATGTACATAAGCATACCATAGCATGGGGCATGGATGTGTACAGTAGATAAACACAGAAAATGTGCGATAAAACTTTCGAATAGAGGGGGGAGGTAGGGGGTAAAGTCTATTCGAAATGCGTTACGTTTGCAAAATAAATGCGAACTTATGAGATGCTCCCTTAGCCATCGTTGCGGCGTCAAACGTTGATGTCCTTTCAACAAAGCGTTCAAAAAATTCTTTTCAAACTAACTTCGCGAAGGAGCTACGGCAATAGCAGCTGTGCGAGAGCCTTTTTGTTAGGAGAACGAACTGCGACCATGCCCCGTGCAAGTAAGGTAATTATTATGTACATATACCGCACGGTACCGTGCATACTTGCGTACACAGGACGTAGAATCTAGCTACGGACTACGCTAGCCAGCTGTGCAGTACGTAGAGTAAACGAGCACGGCGCGCCGAGTCGTTTGACACCCCACTTGCATACATTGCATGCAGTATCGGTCATATATCGCTTATAGTGATAAAAAGCTCAAAATCAAACACCAACGCTATAGGCGATACTGACTGTACACTGATACACAAGCTGCCTATACCTATCACGATCAGCAGCAACGAGAGAGGGAGGGAGAGAGAGAGAGAGAGAGAGAGAGAGAGAGAGAGAGAGATATTGTAAGATTCATTGGTTCAGTCGTTGATGTTGGTGAACCAATTGTGACAAGGGCGACCACGGGGCCTTGATCCAGCACCAAGTTCCATCCAAGAAATAGTGGTACAATACAATGATAAAAATACAAATCCGCCCGCCCTCCCCATTTTTCCCGAAAAAAGGACGATCACGAAGTATCTTCTTTGATTTGGCCTAACATGGGATTCGAACCCGCACTATCGCCCTGCATGCATTCCCCCGATACACTTCGCATACATACACAATCTTTTTTTTGTATTTTGTATTGTATTTTATTATTTCACTTGGGCATTCCCAACAGACCCTAAGGTCTTCTTTCAGGGTGCCCAAGATGAAGATTCTTCCAAGTTGCTTCACAGTATGATCTTGCAGTTGAAAGCCCTATTTGAATAAGGTGGCGGGACATGTACGGGATAGCGCCAGGCATGCCACGCCGGACAGAAACAAGTAATTACCGAATGGATAAGGTGGCCAGCTGTCTTTGATGGTACGGTACAGGGCATGTACGGGATAACGCCAGGCATGCCGACGCGACGCCAGACACAAACACACAAACAATTACCGAATTAAGGCTGGTTACTTAAGTAATGTCTTTTGCTTAGCTACTGGAATAAATATACTATAGTGTGATAAGCCTGTTTTCCGTATGAGAGGGTGGGGGGAGAGCAGAGGGAGAGACGGAGATGTCACTGCATGTCCCACCTCAGTTTCTTTTCCGAACTCAGGCGATCAAGCCTCCTCGCAAAAAAGTTCACAAGGAGACTAGAGATGATGTTGCCCACTAACTGCTACCTTGACAACAAAGACTCAAGATGAAGGCTGACTCTGACATGGCAGCAACACACGCATGCACCTATGACACATATACTGTGACATGCATAAAAACACCAGCTACAACACAACATGCCATGTCATTCTGAGCGTACACCATAATATAATGTTCTTGGGTTGTTTCTGACGATGCAGGCAAAGCGTGATCCACACCTCAATCATTGGCTGTATCAAGTCTGTGATGAACAACACTGTACGTTCCTGTTCCTATCTGCATGTGTAGAACTAATGACCTCATTCTTGCTATAGCTGTTACCCAATTCCTGGTGTATGCTCGGCAAATGCCAGTGCCGTGACATGAGTACAGGGCGACCTGGTTTCAGTGACCACCCATAGGACCAGTCTCGTGTGGTTCTTGATCACAGTTAGTCTCTAAACCCAGGGTGACTGATCGCTGCACTTTCTGCATAATCTACAGGTCTACTAGATGCCAAACTGAAAGTGAGTCTGTGTTTGTACAGACCAGGTGGCCACTTTGTCAGGTTTCGTAACGCTAAGAACTTAACTTACTAGTAGAGCTCAGTGCCACAAAGGTTGACTGCCTTCTCCCAGCGCCACAGATACATGAGCGCTGTGTACAGAGTTGAACACCGCTGCATTGTGCTGAAGACTTCCTGAAGCCTGTGGATGTATACACATGGTGAAATGAGGTTACTGTCTTCCTGAATGTGTTTAGCATGGAAGAGCTCACGTCCTGGGACATCCACACGGCATCAACATCATTGCTCAGAGCATGCGGGGTGACAACAGCAAAGCAAAGGTTGCCGGTAGGTTTAGCCGGGAGGTGATGCTGCTGTGTGTCTCGTAAACTATGTGTGTGTGGGTGGGTGCCGTGTGTGTGTACGTGCGTGCGCACGTGTGTGTGTGTGCGTGCGTGTGTGTGCGTGCACGCGTGTGTGTGTGTGTGTGTGTGTGTGTGTGTGTGTGTGTGTGTGTGCATGTGTGTGTGTGCGTGCACGCGCGCGCGTGTGTGTGTGTGTGTGTGTGTGTGTGTGTGTGTGTGTGTGTGTGTGTGTGTGTGTGTGCATGTGTATGGGCACCCGTGCCTGCTGCATTCATGTGTGTGCATCCGTGTGTGCATTCATATGTATGTCCACATGTTATTGTGTGTGTGTATTATGACCTTTTAATTGTAATTTGAGAGAGATTGCCCATATGTCTAGTGCATGATAACTGCGGTGATCCACATCGACAGTGTTGCTAATCCGTGCAATAGGTTTGAATAGCGTATCATATACCAAGGCTGATCGGAGATTACTGTAGATTCTCTGGCATAAACACAACCAAAACTTCCCTCATGCCACGTTCACCTTTGTATTGACTGAGATGAAATTAAGGAGATCCATGTATACTGAACTGGCATGTTAACGTTTTTGTTTTGTTGGCAGCTCTGGAAATTCTCGGTGCACTGTGCTTGGTTCCAAATGGACACAGGAAAGTTCTTCGTGCGATGAGTCACTTTGAACACTTTGCAGGAGAGCGAACTCGCTTCCAGGTTAGCAAGATTATTAAATGTGTGTCATCTAAAATTGTGTATCGACTGGGAGCTCATCACCGGAACTGTGGTTGCATTGTCTGCTGTACTGGAATAGAGCAAGAACGATGTATTAGTCAAGATAACTTGGTGTTTCATAGTTGATCCTGTGTATAGTGTCCCAGTCCTTTTGGCCTTTGCTGCATGGTGGCTTGGCTAGAAAGTCTGCATCATTATGCCAAAGTTCAGGACTCTTGTAGGTATGCTACGCTGACCGAGATTTCACGGTGATGTGATGTTGTGTTTGCATTCCCTGTGTCATGCTCTCAGACCATCATCGTGGACCTAGACCGTGCATGCGCAGCGGGAGTTGAGGGAGTTCCCCTGCAGACCGGCATCATGTCGTTGTTCAACGCGTTGATGTTCTCTGGGCCTGGAGAGGTACGCTATGCTAGGACTGTAATGTTATGGGTATACTGCGTTGAACTTTGTACATGGCTGACAGAGCATATGAAGCCGCTTACACAAAATCATCTAGTTCTGCATGATACCAGTCGTGCAACGGTGCAAACTTGAAATCAACACTCACGGTTACACTCACACACATGGACGGGATGCTTCGTAGAATTCTAACTCGACAAATTTACTGTCTAGGTGACTTAATTACATGAACCGTGTATGTTGACATAAACAATTGTGTGCCATCCTCGCGTGGTATTTGTATGTTCTGCTACCCACTATCTGTAGGAGAGTCTGGAGTTTCGTATTCACTTGCGCTATGAGCTGCTGATGCTCGGACTGGGGCAGATCATCGACAAGCTGCATCGACAAGGAAATCAGCTTGTGGCAAAGTGAGTACTGAAGCAACAGCTGTGCATGAAGATCGGCGCAGAGTTACGTGAAAAATGAGTTCCGCGTGAAGCCTCGCTCTGCATTCTACGTTAGGAAGCTCTGCCTAATACTGGTTTCGAGCATTGTGCAAGCAGACTGGACAGAACTATGTTCTTATTACAGAGAACCCTGGTTTGTGATGAACCCAAATGACATTTACTCACCTGCAATTCTGCAGATTGTACATGCAGGTATTGCATTAATGACTCCTATTGTCTTCTCATTGTATGTGTAGGCATTTGGACTTCTTCATCCTCCAGCGGCGCAATGATGAGGAAGCCTTTGCACATCGATTCGGAGTGGCTCACGTGGACGTGAGAAACCCATCGTTCATGCTGAAGACACTGGAGAAGAAACTGTCGGCCGGCATTGCTTACCAACATTTCCTCTCCTTGCTCCAACACATTCTTATGATATCAGGTAAGAGAGTGTTTTTTATGATCATGACGCGTGAGAAATGGGGCCAGGGCCACCGGGTATCTACATGTACAGAAGGCTCTAAAACAGAGAGGTTCCAGGCTCTTATTGTTCGTACAGGAGGCTCTGCTGGTACATTCTGACATGCTAGCATGATGGTCAAGGTCTTTAAGTATGCATCTATTTGACATGGACGTTCTGTTTCTCTATTCATTAAAAAGAAGGGCAATTATTTCTTGAGGTGGTTGGACTTGATGCCTTCTTGAGCTAACTGGTTTTCTGCTCCTTGAACGTACCTCGGGAACACTGTCCGAATACTCCACTTTCTTTGTAGCGATGCTTATTGATCTGTTCAGTGGAGGAGTACAATGGCCGATACACCGATATGTTTGTGTTGTTGGCACAGGGGAACATGAGCAACACATGTGGAAGCTTCTGGACAAGCTCATCCAGCAGGTTGTCCTGCAGGATAGGGACAAGGATGACCAGCCAATGGATCATGACCTACATCCACTTGTCATCGATGTACACCAGATAGTCACACAGTACGTCACATGCACAACATGCATGACAATTCACTCAAACGTCTCTTATCCAAGCGCCCTGGGATCGGGCACTGCCCGTATCTCAGATTTACCTCTCTAACTTATATCCAACACCAACTCGCGTCCTTCCTATGTTAGATTCCGTGAACGTAGGTCTCTTCTGCTTAGCATCCACTGAGGCTTAATGTGCCATGTTGACCAGTTATCATTCTAGATCACAGTGCATGATTGATGCTTCAACTGATTATGGTTAGATTCTATACCATCAGATAGCACTGTGCTGTACAATAGTCATATTGCTAATCTTGTTGTAGCATCATTGTTTGTGATTGCAGTACAATCAGTTGATCTCCTTTGTTGGCATGTATCTTTTCCAGAATGGCTAGGGAGGACGAGCTGGTGGAGCTGAGAACTTCAAACACTGAAAACACAAGAGGTCAGTGCTATCTGAAAGTCCGTATTGTACACATCACGGCATGGTCATGCTGGCGATACACTGAACGTGGGAAAAGCAAGTCTGAAGGAAAGGCTTGACTCAAGTGCTACGTCACAGCCAGCACAGAGTCATCACAATGCTGGCTTTTGGATCCACTTGGATTCAGTCAAGTCACACAGTGTATTGATCCATACACATTTGAGTGGTTTCCCCTCGCAGCAGGGTGTCACATCCGCCGGGAATGACTTGACTGGGCCCGTTCAGGGACCGATTCCTGAAGTGGTACAAAAAAACATTCACACTTGTGTGAAAACGAGGAGCCTGCCCACCACAGACTGCTCTTAGCTATGGGCAGAATGGATCCAACTTGACCCAGACAGACGCCGTTTTGCCGTTTAAAAAAATTCTGATGTCATCACTTTCAAGCCCTATACTATCTGGCTATGCATCGCTATGGTACAAAGGCAAAGATGTAAATGTGGTATGTGATTTGGTATGTTTGTTCTGGCAGCACTGGAGGACACCAAAGCCAAGTTGAGTAAGAAGGAGCGGGAATGTGAAGTTCGCACAACAGAGAAGGTACAGTCATGCATACCGAATGATCATTCACATCCAACCATCCAACCATCCAACCATGATTAGATGAAGTGTGTGCTCAGAAGAAAGAACAGGTAGTTACAGTTAGTCAATGAAATACCTTTGGAAAACCTCACCAGGTATTCTGGAGAGAGTGCTTTGCACTCAGTTCTGTCGTTTCTTGTCTCTTCTGTGGACAGGATGACATCAAAGCAGCCCTGAACAAGGTGATGCAAAAGCTGGAGAAGGAGAACTCGGCGCTGAAGGAGTCCAAGCAGCGCGAGAAAGACTTGACCACACAGCTGGAGGAGACGAGAGCACAGGTAAGGGCCTCATTGCCTGGAATCGCGCCTGCTTGGGTTGAAGAGTGCATCATCACGGTTTCCTGTCTGAGTGACCATTGCCTGGAATCATACCTGCTTGGGCTGAAGTGTGTATCGTGTTTCCTGTCTGAGTGACTATTGCCTAGAATCACACCTGCTTGGGCTGAAGAGTGCATCATCACGGTTTCCTGTCTGAGTGACTCCTAAAATTGACTGCGTTAGGTTCGAGTCACAGTGCCTGATATGGTATGATGAAACGCGTTGCTCTACAGAGTCGGGTGAATATAGACAATGATACAAACACGACTTAGTGTCCTATCTGCACTAGCCCGTTATTACTAGCTAGTCACTAGTCATTGATTTGTCTTTCAATTTTCAACTGGGCTGCATACACCTGCATTAGCTGGAGAAGGAATTGGCAGAGCGACAGCATATCATGGACAAGCTACGTCAGACGGCCGAATCGGGCGATTCCAGAGAAGCGGCCGAGAAGATGCTAGCAGAGCTTAAAGGCGACGGTAGTGTTACATCATCGGCACCTGCCACACCGGGCGGTCCTCCTGCGCCTGCACCACCTCCACCACCGCCGCCACCGCCACCTCCTCCAGGTGGTGCAGGGCCACCACCTCCTCCACCTCCACCGCCTGGTGGCATGCCTGGTGGACCACCTCCTCCACCTCCACCGCCTGGTGGAATGCCTGGTGGACCGCCACCACCTCCTGGTGCGCCCGGTGCACCACCTGCACCAGGTAAGATCTGAAGCATCTTCTACTCAGAGTGTAATAATCAACAAGAAGAAGACAAAGATGAAGAATTTGTTGTTGATTTGAGTTTCAGGCACTAGGCGATCATCAGACAAAAGTGCCTAGTACCTGAAACTCGGAGAAACAACATATTCTTCATCCTCTTTTTCTTGTTGCAAGTAGCTCTGCCCTTCGGCACTGAGCACTCTATTGGACAGCGTGGAACCTTTTCCTGTTTTAACCCTTCAGAGCACATCGGTCATCGATGAACGGTGCATACTGCACTTAAGAGTATGATCATGATGGCATATTAATGAGATGACAATGCCGGGGAAAGATCCAGGCTCCATGCACATTGCAGCACAGTGTGTTCCTTTCAATTTTATGAGGTATATGTGTTGTGGCAACACATCTCTTTACATGTAGTGAATCCATAGTCTCTATGCATGATCTGCAGAGGTCAAGCAAATGGCAACACCAATATCATCGTATAATAATAATTATGCTTTGTATGTAGTGTGAAACGTGTGTGTGGCGCCACTCCATACAAACCCTAGAATCTGATGATGACGTAATCATATATTCTCTAGACTAGAGTCTAAGAATCTTACATTGGTGTTGTGCTCTGGCCAGGATTTGGCATGCCTCCACAGAAAAAGATACCCAAACCGAAGGGAGCTCTCAAGTCCTATAACTGGTCCAAGCTGAACTACGTAAGCCCTATATCTGGTCCAATTTGGACTACTTGTATAGGTCATTTAGTTGGTCCAAGTCGAACTATGTAAGTCCTATAGCTGGTCCGATCTGGACGATATAGGTACTATCACTGATCCTATTTGGACTATGTTAGTCCAAATCCGTTGATCCCCGAGCTGTTTATAAGCATACTGTTGGGTAGACCCGAGTATCAGTTGTCTGATGATTGCCTAGCGGCATGAAACTCAGAGTTACAACCAACCTGAACGTCCTCCGCTGAGTCTGCTATGGACTATGTTAGTCCTATAACTGGTCCAAGCTGAAGTATGTAAGTCCTATGACTGGTCCAATTTAGACTATATAAGTCCTGTAACTGGTCCAATTTGGACTACATTGTATGTGAGTCCTATAACTGGTCTAAGCTGGATTATGTGAGTCCTATAACTGGTCCAAGCTGGACTATGTAAGTCATTTGACTGATTCATCTAGTAATACTGGCTAGCACGTGTGGCTGCTCTCCTTTAGGTACGAATGTGATCTTAACAGATACAGGTGAACGGTAGACGAGATGGATTAGCCCCTTTGCCATACCCAAAATTATACCTTCCAGTCATACAGTTAGGATAGACCTGCATGAAGTGTGTAATTATAGGGTCAGGGCTTTCACTGTATTTCACCTTCCACTGGTCCGCTCCCTGCCTCTGTGTGCAGAACGAACTGGATGGCACCGTGTGGAAAGATCTTGATGAAACGCGGGTAAGGTTCCTGAGTCGGTGTCACTGAGCTAAGGCCAAAGATGCTTCGGGTCATGAGAGCCAAAAATGACTTCATACTGTATTCTGTGCTTGTAAGTTCTCCAACAGGCATTGGCCTGGATCAAGAGAGTCTCCGTATGCTAGTGGCCATTCTGCGACCATTTTGTAGGCCATTGCTATATACATTGTAGTCGATGTGCAGTGCGGTGTTGCACCAGAACTGCATGGCTTACCGTTGGCGTCCTGCCACCCAGGATTGGAAGGTAGTGGAACCCGATGCAATGCGTATAATCTCATGTCGAGTAAAACAATTCTCTTCAACATCATGAGGGTTTCATGTGGTAGTGATGCTGTTACTTGCTTATGGTCTTGCCTCTTCTCTAGCATTTCGACTCCCTCAATTTGGAAGAGCTGCAGTCCACCTTTTCTGTCAAGCAAATGGTAAGATTTCCTTGCAGGGTGCTGCATTTTGCTGCTTTTGTTAGCCGAGTTGGTTCAAGAAATTCTCCAAGATCATGCTATTGTAAGGCTTTTTCCACTGCCCAATTTGTTCGTTTAACCGTTGACACATTTAATACATGTTTGCAGGGGCATAGTGCAACATGACACTATTCAATTTTCGCAAGTCAGGCACAGAGCTGGGCATGGTCTGGCTACACCACATCTGGGACATCGCTTCCATCTCATTCCTTTCTCTCTTCCTAGCATAGCAGCGTCTTGTATTGGTGGTGAGCTTTTCTGCTGGATTAGACTAGTGAAGAAGGATGAGTGAAGCCTCCTGGTGTATGAATACCTTGCTATGTCTGCTGTTTGGCTTTTCCTCTTTCACAGGTGGTCGATGTCAAGGAACAGCAAAATGAAAACAAGGCGAAGGAAGCCGTCACTCTGCTGGAGCCAAACCGAGCAAGGGTACGCCAGATACGGAGTAATCATTTTTTCTTGCTGTGCCGGACTATGCTGTGTCTAGATTGCATTGAACACTTTGCCGGACTATGCTGTGTCTAGATTGCATTGAACACTTTGCCGGACTATGCTGTGTCTAGATTGTATTGAACACTTTGCCGGACTATGCTGTGTCTAGATTGTATTGAACACTTTGCCGGACTATGCTGTGTCTAGATTGCATTGAACACTTTGCCGGACTATGCTGTGTCTAGATTGTATTGAACACTTTGCCGGACTATGCTGTGTCTAGATTGTATTGAACACTTTGCCGGACTATGCTGTGTCTAGATTGTATTGAACACTTTGCCGGACTATGCTGTGTCTAGATTGCATTGAACACTTTGCCGGACTATGCTGTGTCTAGATTGTATTGAACACTTTGCCGGACTATGCTGTGTCTAGATTGCATTGAACACTTTGGTGAATGTTGCGATTTCCAGTGTGCCTCTGAATGTGAAAATTGGCAACACTTGGTGTGGACTTGTAACCTACCCTGTCATTCAATAGCCCTTGACAAGGTAATGGTTTGCCAATTCTGACTTCTCTACATCATACCCTATTTCCTGCCTCCAGAATTGCAATATCCTGCTGAGCCGAATCAAAATGAACAACGAAGAAATCCGTCTTGCGATTCTGCAAATGGATGAAGACCTTGACCAAGATGTCTTGGAGCAGGTAAGAAGAATGGATCTTTCGTGCTTTTCCCGTCACCTACTCCTATCCTCTAACACTGCTGGACAATAAAGAACATTTTTTTATTATTGAAAAACCACAAACCTTCAGACACGTGAATGTGCACATGATATACAGTGTACATACGTATGTATCGAGAAGGCAGCACAGAAACGGCAGTGGTGGTGAGGCCTGGGCAGCTCGTCCGACCGTGGGTCTCGGAGTCAACACTGGGCAGACGCACGGGGGGGGGGGGGGGGGGGGTGGTAGCTTAGGAGATAAGGGATGGAGCCAGCATGATCATAGTATGTAATGCATATGCAGAAGTAATAATTATGTTAATCTTAAAAACAATAGTGCGGTGGACCTTGCCAGAGGAAAGGCATCATGGACATGATCTACGTGTATAACATAATAATAATTATAAGTGAGCTAGGGCACATCATACACACACATATGCGCATGTTCAAATAGGAGATCAACCTGTTAGGCGTTCGCCGGCGTTGGGTAATCTTGAGATAAAGATATTAATATTATTAAAGAGATTATTATCATACGCTCACATAAACACCACATACCAACCATATGCACACACACACACACACACACACACACACACACACACACACACACACACACACACACACACACACACACACACACACGTGCACATGCACACAGACGCGTAGTCATACATCATTTTTGTGCACAGACTCACTCTCTCACAGTAACGTCCACAAACCACCACGCTGAGCCCCTACAGCATGGTTACTGCGTCTGAATTTCTAAAAACCAAAGGTTTGCAGCCTGGCAGGATCACCATTTCTCCGTTGCGCACATATCTCTGCTATCACCAAATATTTAGTTTCTCATGTGGAAATCAAAATTCAACTCCTTCCTGTGTCAATTGATAACATAGTGCCTATATCCTAGACAGAACTGAGCCCAAATAGCCTTGAATATACCGTGGCATTCTGCCAACGCTGACTATGGCATCCGCCTGCGGCCACTTGTGTTTTTTTCCCCTGTGTCAACCTCCAAGAAGCATGCACACGGCTATTTGTTTAACACTGCAGTAGCTGCCGTTTTACATGGGATGACCACGTGAACACCCTGATCACATGAGGTTCCTATCTGCATAATATGCCTCCGGCAAAAGCACTGGGCATACAACTCTAGCACAACACACCACTGCTAGTGTTGGTGTGACACTACCATATATGCCATTGCCCTGTTGTCGTGGTGATTTCTCAGCTCGTCAAGTTCCTGCCACAACCGGATGAGATAGAACTGATTGAGGCCAATGTGGATGACATTGCACGCTTTGCGCATGCCGAGCGCTTTTTCTATGAGATCTCTCGCATTGACCATTTTGATCAGCGCCTAAATGCTCTGCTCTTCCAACGCAAGTTCCCGGAGCGCGTCTCTGAAGTTCGGCCGCGCCTTCAAGGTGAGAATAGTCCGTCAACAATGAAAAGAAACGGATGGTTAAATGACTGACTAGGCGTTAGCAGCTACTTCTCTTTATTCTTTATTGTGATGTGCGTTTGATATCTACATTTCAATGCATGTCACAGTGCACGGTTGAATGATCCCAGTATCACGAAAAGTGAGCTGTTGTTCGCATCTGTCCGGCTTATAACTGTTTTGTATTGTATTGAAGATGCATTGTATTATTAACTTGGGCAATCCCCATAGACCTGAATGTCTTCTCACAGGGTGTCCAAGGTACACAATGCGTTTTGTACGATGGTGAGGAAAAAGAAATTATCGACTTGGCCTCGGTCGAGTAACTTCAGTTGCGTGAGCACAGTCGCAGCTAAGAGCGCACTGTAGTAACACTCTGTGATGTACCTTCACTTTTCCTACTGTCCAGCATTCACTCAAGCATGCCAGGAGATCCAGACGAGTCCCAAGCTGAAAACCGTTCTGGAGTTGGTCCTGGCGCTGGGAAACTACATGAACAGAGGCAACCGAAGCAATGCCTTTGGTGAGTATGTTGCTGATAGTCTGCGTACAGTGCTTGACAAAATCGATATGCATGTGGAAGAAGACTATTATCCAGGATAGATGGGAAATGGCAGATGAGTTTGGACATATGGTGAGGGTATATGGGTTAAGGCATACGTATGAGTTGATGTGTTCTATTGCCATGCATGTATGTAGGGTTCGAGATCTCTAGCTTGACCAAGATTAGCGATACGAAGGCAAGCAATGGCAGCAGACAGACACTCTTCCACTTCCTGCTGTCCCAGTGTGCGGAGAAGGTGAGTTTGAGTGCATGTTGTCATCGCTGTGATGTTTGCGCTATCACAGTGCAGTGTTACTACCTCATGGCGGGTATGATCCGTATCTACACTACTGCTTGTATCTACCAGTGCTCTTGTTAACATGTACAGGTCATTTCCAATGTATGAATTGGCTTGGAATTACAATGTACCTGTGCCAACACTCACGATGGAATGTACATAGTACAATATGTACAGTGAGCCGGGATAAGACATACATCTACTGATTTCGGGTTGTTTCTTCAGTTGCAAAGTAACGCTAGCGTTGTGTCTTAGGTAACCGACAGCCTCGTTTGTCTGTGCTGCCTACATTCCCTCCAGTTCCCGGATCTTCTGCGACTGGAGGTCGAGATTGGCAATGTGATGGAGGCACGGAAGATTGTGTAAGTGGTCACTAGTAGGGATGTGCACAGTTGCACGTGAATGCTGAATCGCTGTCCTCTACAACAGTATGGGTGTGTACACCATTGCACGTGTATGCTGAACTGTGCTCGGCATGAATCTGGGTGTGCACTGCTGCACGGGAGTGTTAAACTGTCCTCTGCACGAATATGGGTGTGCACCATTGCATGTGAATCCAGCACTGTTGTCTATGCAAAGGAATCGTTTAGAACAGATCCGTAGCAAAGATGCTTGGCATGGTCCGGCCCATGGCCAGCCGGAATACTTCCCCCTGCATATGGTTTGAACAGATTTCCAAAAATATCCAATATGGCTGCTAATGCTCAATTTACCACATTGCCAACTACTTCAAGTAGAAGCAGTTCATCCAAAACCTGACCAGCCAGACTGTTGCTACAGCTCTGTGGTATGAAGTAAGTATTATGTGATCAATGGTCGATTTATAATTGGTTGTGTCACTTGTGTGAAACATCAAAGTTTGTCCCAAAGGCATTGTGGAGCATACTACATTTTAATGATCGGGTTTTTGTAACTTGCTGTCGCGAACCATGGACATACCCTTTACATAAACCACTCGAAGCAGACCATATTTTCCTTAGTGCCCAATTTTCTTGTGAATCAAGACTGAACAATATTTACAAGGGGAGAGCGATAATATAGGTGAGTCGGAGTGTATGCCTGTAGCAGTAGTGTGCCGTGAAAGTGTCTTGCGTACAGCGTCAGCAGAAATATACAAGCGATAAATATACAAACGCATCGAAATAAGCTCCCAAGGAGTAGCGAAGAATCAAAGAGAAGCAAGAAGAGCACCAAGTTGTGGAACTAAAACAGCTCCACGTGCATGTAGCTGAAAAGGTGACACATAAAGATACGCACGGTGCAACGAGTCCAACTGTGAGCATGAAAATGGATAGTGAAGGCCATCAAAGATGCCGATAGTCGTACACACAGTCCGTGTTGGATGTCGGTGCGTGTGCAAGCCAAGGTGCATGGGTTCAAACTGAATCAAAGGGTGCCCGGAACGGAAACATTAGAAATGCAACGAAGTGCAAGGTGAGAAAAAGGGTGCCCAGAATTGAACCTTAGATATACAAACGAGTGCAAGGTGAGAAAAAGGGTGTCACAAAGGGATGCGAGTGATTGAACGTACAGATCATGCACTGAACAAGGATACATCTATACGTAGACCTACGTAGCTGTGAATTCTTGGTTATATACATGCATTGTGCTCGTGACTACGAATAAATCCGATCGCATTCGCGACACTCCCGCCCGCTGAAAGTTACTACCATAGTTATGAAATAGCATACGCGTGAGTGAACAATTACAACTGTGAAATGAAGTGTTGAAAGAGAAAAATTGAGTGGAAACAGTTATTTGTATCAGACTGAATTAGTGTTGATCATGGTCTGCAGGGTTTGCCGTGATCTCACAGCCGCTGCCCTTACCGGTCGATCACTGGCTGGTACTGATGTATTCGATGCTGCCGTTGGCTCTGCTGGCTGCTCTGCCGGTGTTTCTAGTGTTGTACACTCAATTGGGAACAACAGACACAGCGGGCGGACAATGCTCTTTCCAGCTGTTAATCTAACAGTAGCTGAGGTAGGTTGTTTATCCTGATTAAAGTGTAATTCCGTGATCTTGCCGAGTGGCCAAGTACTTCTTGGTTGCAGCTGTTCCTTTATCAGTACTATACTGCCAACGGATGGGGATTCCTTTGATAGTGTACGTTGCTGTTTGAGACCAGAGTCTCCACGCTCACGTAGCGACGTCAGGTATTCTTCCCGCCATTGTTTCCAAAACATGTCCAATTGATTTGTTTGCTGACCGAGTTTCTGCAGCATAAACTCTGCTGAGCTGACCGATATTGCAAAATCGGGGTCAGTGACATCGATGGTGGTTTGCGGTATCCCGAGACAGGCATTCACGTTTAGAAGTCTAGCAGGGGTGATTACAAGACCATTCAGTTCCTCGCTAGCATACGTCAGAGGTCGAGAATTAATGACTCCTTCTACTTCAGCTAGTAGAGTAATGAGGTCCATGAGTGAAAGCAATTTGCGACCAATACATTTCCGTAATTATCATGGTTTGCATTTCATCGAGCCTTCGTTTGATTTAAAACTCAATAGGTCCAACGTAATCTATGCCTGTGAACTCATACAGTAGCAACTCCATTATTCTTTCCTTGGGCAAATGCCGGAGGGGGTTTCGGAAGTTGAAACGGGCCACCATCGTGCTGTTTACATGACAAACAGTGTTGTGGTTGTGTAAATTGTATCCATTTCGATTCCGCTCGTTGGTATTCGTCACGTGAGATGGTATTGCCAACCGATTTTTTTTGGATTTTATCAATAAATTTCTGTACGTACGCTGTGACTCTGACTAGTTTCCCGAAAGACGTGAATTGTTCCGGGTCCATGCCTGCTGGTGATCCGTCAGGACCCTCCCCCTGCACGAGAATAGCAGTGACAGGAGTATCCTCCATTGGATCGTGGCTTGTCGTTGGCAACGTAGTGAGTACATGTACTGCATCATCCGTAATTCCATGATACTCCGTACTTCCTGATGGTAAATACCCGAACGTTGATTTTACCATGCACATGCCATTCTGCAGTGCAATACTGCCGTCCATTATGAATCTGTGATAGTGATCTACACCAATCAGTATGTCCACGTCACACTTCTCTGGTTCCTGTACAGGTGGTTCCGCAAGAGGCATGCCATGCAACTTCATATCATTTGGAAGCGGGAATCGTTGAATTGGGTGACACAGGATTGATGTGACATTTGCGCAGACCTCCGTGCAAGATTTGTCTGGTTGTTCAATTCGTAGATTGACTCTTGGCATGGTTTCGATTTTCCGTTTTTCGTTACCAAAGCTTGACACTGAGATTGTGTCCTCTCCAATCTTGTTACAGTGCAGTTTGTGGCATAGGGATTCAGTGATGAAGGATCTAGTTGCCCCAGTGTCGAATAAAATCCGAGCATAGCATTCCTGGGTTCCGCTTTCATTTGACACCATTGTAACTGCTGTTTGCAAAACCGTGTTTTTGCAATCTGCGATTGCCACTCCCATTGTGGATTGAATTTGGGATGACACTTTTCCTGCGCCAAATTTCTCCGGACAGATACTACAATGGTGTGTTGTGCGTTTACAGTAGTAGCATGGTTTAGTGCGCTCACATGCCCTTGCACTGTGACCAGATTTCAGGCAAATGAAACACCGTCCATTCAATTGATCTTTTCTGGTTTCTGCATCTGTGTACCTGGTACACTCATCAGCGAAATGCGATTGTCCGCAGTAGATGCATTTACGCTCCATTTTTACCGTGTTTGCTGCCATTGAGTGAGCTACGTGTGTCGTTGGGTTGGATGGTCGGTCCCTTTGTCGTTCGTTTCCGCCGGTAGTTGCAGCTTCCGCTGCTTCCATTGCATCTACGTAGTGGTTCATTGCCTCACGTAGACTTCGCACTGTCCATTTCGTGGTAGTGCCTTTCTTTAACTCTAATTGGGACATAACCGATTTCGGTAATTTGGAGGTAATCAGTGGAATGAATAGTGCCTGTGACATGTCCTCATGTAGCGCACCTAGACTTCTGATGTTTGCCTCGACGTCATTCAAGAATTTCCGCAATGATTCAGGTCGGCTAGACGGTTTCTCCAAATCGACTAATGCCAAGTACCGAGCATTGATTACAACATGGTCTTTCCCAAACCGATCCATTAGCAAATCCCATGCAACCTTGTAATTTGAATTTGACAGGGCCAAACCAGAGATACATTCCAGCGCTTTTCCTTTCACGTGTGTTTTCAGGTAAGATAGCTTCTCCACATCAGACAAAGATTTATTTGCGTGAACAGTGGCAGTAAACATATCTTGAAATTCCTTAAATTTCATTACATCACCATCAAAAGTGAACAATTCCAGTTTAGGCAATTTGACCGTGTTACCAGTTTTATTGCTAGCATTACTCTGAGAATTCGTCAAATTTGTCATGATGCTCTGATTGCTTTGATTCATTGATACCATTTCCGACAGCAGTCTGTCGAGTTTGTCGTCATCCATTATAGTTGCTGTAGTTCCTGCCGCCATTGCCGTGGCTGCAGGTTGCGGATCCTTTTTTTGACATTCCATTTGTAAGAATTTTAGTGACACCAAATTAATGTTAGTTACACGTATAAATTCATCCATTTGTTCGATCCATTCCGTTTGATTTTCCTTGAATTCCTGGTCGTCAGACCCTTTTATTTCGTACCTGTTAATTAAATCAGTATACTTTTCCAGCGATATTTCGAGTGCCTCGAGATGCGAGTCCAATTGGAAATTGTGTTGACATAGCTCTCTGACTGCTGCTGGATCCGATTCAATGTCCGTTGAGATTGCCGAGAGGAAACTACCCGTTGTCGTTTCCATATCTTTGATTGTCTTGTGGTGACGAGCAGCCTTTTGGCGCTTGCCCCTCACCGCCGCTTGGTTTTCCATGGTTCGTCGGTCGTTCAAATTCCTGTACTAGGAGAGTCGCCGCTCGACTCTCCCGGGTTTCGGCACCAAAATGTCGCGAACCATGGACATACCCTTTACATAAACCACTCGAAGCAGACCATATTTTCCTTAGTGCCCAATTTTCTTGTGAATCAAGACTGAACAATATTTACAAGGGGAGAGCGATAATATAGGTGAGTCGGAGTGTATGCCTGTAGCAGTAGTGTGCCGTGAAAGTGTCTTGCGTACAGCGTCAGCAGAAATATACAAGCGATAAATATACAAACGCATCGAAATAAGCTCCCAAGGAGTAGCGAAGAATCAAAGAGAAGCAAGAAGAGCACCAAGTTGTGGAACTAAAACAGCTCCACGTGCATGTAGCTGAAAAGGTGACACATAAAGATACGCACGGTGCAACGAGTCCAACTGTGAGCATGAAAATGGATAGTGAAGGCCATCAAAGATGCCGATAGTCGTACACACAGTCCGTGTTGGATGTCGGTGCGTGTGCAAGCCAAGGTGCATGGGTTCAAACTGAATCAAAGGGTGCCCGGAACGGAAACATTAGAAATGCAACGAAGTGCAAGGTGAGAAAAAGGGTGCCCAGAATTGAACCTTAGATATACAAACGAGTGCAAGGTGAGAAAAAGGGTGTCACAAAGGGATGCGAGTGATTGAACGTACAGATCATGCACTGAACAAGGATACATCTATACGTAGACCTACGTAGCTGTGAATTCTTGGTTATATACATGCATTGTGCTCGTGACTACGAATAAATCCGATCGCATTCGCGACACTTGCATTGTTTTTGAATGAAATTTATTACCTTCTTCACCTCGTTTTACTTGGATACAGGATGAGTGATGTGGAGAGAGACGTAATTACGCTTAGCAAGGGGCTGAAAGAAATTGAAAAGGTAATGCGATATTCAAATTTATCGACAACCGTTTATGGACTTCCTTGGCCAGCTTACACGCAGACTCCTGTATTCAATGTGTCCATGTCTACCACTATTATCACCACTGCACACTGAGCACCAGTATGATAGATAGAATATGAAGAGTACCTTTCATAATCACATTGACTAGGATATTTTCTTACCTGCTAGTGCATTTCCGTTATAAGTGGCAGTGCTGGGTCGAGATGTTCAGCCCCCCCCCCCCCCCCCCCACACACACACTGTTCAGCCCCCCCCCCCCCACACACACACGCATGTAGGAGTAGGAGTACAGTAGTGATGAACAGTCGTCGGCCTTTCTTGTCCTGTTGGGACTAGTATCGGCTATATGTAACTGTTATGTGCTAAGTTCAGTATACTGTAAGACATGTATATATAACGAGGAAGTAAATCTAACGTTTTAACGGATGACATTTCTTCGTTATAATAAGATCCGTTGAGGCCGTACTGCTTCATATATGTTGTGTGTGGATATGCCGGAATACTGCAAGATCGTTAACATATCTTCTCGTTAACCTACGAATTTTGGACAATCGATAAATTTGCGACTCGTTATAGTAACATGTCTTACAGTAGGCTTAGTGCTATACTATACCATACCGTAGTCCAGTGTACCGCTGCCATGGGATAGAGATGTGGAAACACTGAAGATCAAACCCTGTGTTCTAGTCCTTGTATCACACGCTGGCTCCTACATGTATATGATCCTTTCTACACTGTGCTCTCACCAGGCAATTGCTATCCAGAAAAACCAAGCCGAGCGCGCCATTGGGGATCGTTTCATCGATGTGGCAGAAGAGTTTGCGTCCATAGCAAAGGTGCAGGTTGATGAGCTCTTGGATATGGTGGCTGACATGAAGAAGGAGGTGAGCAAACACGATCTGATTCTAAGCAGCATGCAAAGAGCTTGCGATCCTGCTATGTTATTGATGCTGTTGCATTAGGAAGACGTAAGCGAGCCAGGAACTCGTGTTTAGACGAGGCATGACATTTTTGTGTTGATGATGAGCTTACACATAGTTTACAGGGATGACACATAAAGAAAAGACGTTTAGTAGAAGGACAACGTGACGACAGTCACTGGCAACTGATGGTATCGTTTAGCAAAATTTCTACTTCGAAGAGCTAGTGTTAGATAAGAAAAGATAAGAAGTAGAATTTGTCTCCCACTGTTGATTTTGCCACTGGATGGACAATGTTGTTCATTCTTCTCAGTGCACACCATGCCTTGAGTCACACAATAGCTAAGGGTGCCACTACAGTGACATGATCCTGTTCAATTATCGGTAATAAGCATGCATGTATGTGTGTCTGTACATGTACGTGTGTCTGTGCATGGGGTGGGGTGTCTACCCTCGTATGTGACTGGGACTGTCACGGTCTGCTTTCCTTGCTTCTCTTTCTCTCCAGTACTCGGCTGCGCTGGCTTGCTTCGGTGAGAGCAGCAAAACACCGAGCGACGAGTTCTTTGGTCACTTCAGCTCTTTCCTGCATTCGTTTAATGTGAGTAACTTACATGCACTGTACAAGCATTCATACATGGTGTGTAACTGTTGTGTTGGCTGTGGGTCGGTTTGTTCTGCCATCCTAGTGCCAGAGTTACGGGTAATGGTCATTCAGAGTCCACATACACGTAACAGTATACACTGAAATCTCCCAAATTCAACCCTGCACTGGGATGCCAAGTGAAGGTCAGCCTGTTCTTCAGAAGTGCCCTGGCTGAGTCTTCCACCAATCCCAGGGTAATTTCAGGTAGTCATGGTCAGGAACCAGTTGCTGCCTCTCCATGCAGCTGTCCATTTCCAAGTTGGCAGCAATGCAGGCATCCCCCTGCACGTGTGCTGGCTAAGCACAGCTCTGCAGGTGGGAATCCAGACCTGCGTGAAGCCTTTCCGTACCGTAAAACTGGGCAGTCATCTAGCTAGAAGGGTGTGGTGTGGGGTTTCCAGGTGGGTCCGTGGCTGGTGCAGCGGTGTATCCCTCAGGGATCAAGGGGTAGAGCCCCTCCTGCCACTTGTTGCAGTGCCTTCTTACGGAGTCATGATATCTATAGAGCATGCTAAACAGAAACATATTGCTGGGCAATGTACTAGGCAGTGTCCCACTGTGGTGAGATAGTCTAGGTTGCATAGAACTATGTATTCACATTACTACTGGAAAACTAACGTTGGCTTGAAAATATAATGAGGGAAAGGAAGACTTGGGAAAGTATAACACAGAACTTGGCTTCTGCATGCAGTTAGGCACAGTTCGCAACGTACCCTGGCACCTGTGTTGCATACTGATGCTTCGGTCACGTCTCTTTCCGTCCCTGCCCGGCCCATGCCTCTGTTGTACCGTATCTGATTTGGATGCTTTCGTTCTGTGTAGGATGCACATCAAGAAAACCTGGATGCTATCAAGAAGAAGCAAGACGAAGAAAGGCGGCAACGTTTGCAAGATGAGGTAATACATACATGTGAAAGATGTTGATAGTTACGGCTGCTGTGTGATCACATGTCATTGCTGATGTATTTTGCAAACTAGTATCTGTCTATCCACATTGGCATCGGGTCAGGTCTATCACACCGTCATCGATCAGATCGGACTGATGCCACCTATGGTTATGTTCAATTGACAGATGTGATGCGTAGTAGCGGGGTTGAGGAGATGAGTCTAACAACCACTGGCACACTAGTAAGGGCCTAAACCCATTTGTCACATGTGTGTTGCCCTCAGTCGTGCCAAGTTACGACGACAAACCACTTTTGGCAATGAAAACTGGTGCAGGCACCGTGACATGGAACATGACGTTGCAGTGCATTTGTGGTGATTGGGGGGGGGGGGGGGGAGTGGTTGGCAATTGGCAGAAGTAGGGTGAATTTCAAAGTCGACTGTGAACCATCCAGACTTGCGGGCCTCCTCTTCAACATGAACAGTTAGACATGAAAAATTGATGCACTTCGATGAGGGCAACAGATAGATCGCATGGTTGCTTGGTTTAATCGAGTCTGGCCATAGAACACACTTTGACAAGATAGCTTGTGTTCACAAACAGTTTTCTGGAAAGTGACTGTCGCCAATGTGAGTTGTACGTCCATCAAACTTTACTGTCAAAATGGCTGCCAGACTTTGCGCATCCACTGTGCTTCTCAATCATGGTCAGAACCCAATACTTCATCGCCTGTGGGTGGTCGATATGCCACACAATTTGTGGTCTTAATCCACGTATATGGACCTGTGCCTAACATTAGCTACACAAATTCGACACAGCGGCATATGAGTCTCCCTGCATTCATGTCACCCGACTTGGTCTTTCAACACACACACACACACACACACACACACACACACACACACACACACACACACACACACACACACACACACACACACACACACGTGCTTACCTGTATTCTCATCTTGCATATTGCACGTGCAGGCCAAGAAGAAGGAGCAGGAACGCAAGGAGGTGCGCAAAGCCCGGCAGGCGGCAAAGGCGGCCGGTGAGTTTGATGACCTGGTGTCTGCGCTACGCAGTGGCGACCTGTACGATACCGACCGGACCAATCGTGTGCGCTCCAATAGCAGCCGCGGCCAAGGCCACGCAGGCCCTGCTGCCGGTCGCAGCGGCAGATCAAGAACGGTGGCGAGCAACGACTCACGTGAACGAGAGCGTGGCTCCGTGTTCTCTTCCATGGATCATGGTCCAGCTACGGATTTGTGAATTCCGCCACCAAACAGGGTGTTTGCACGGCACACCATTGCCATATTATTGCCATCACTCTCTCCGCCGTATCTCTCTTCTGTTTGAAGCATAGCATGCTTCCTTTTACACTGAGGACGCCCATCCCAGACACTGAGAGTCTTCAGTGTGGCAGAGAGTGAGCAGGGTTTGGTGCACGGCCTTCTCACCCAACACGGCCAACTACGGGCAGATAGCCGTGAGAACTACCTAGAGGTCACGGTGTGATACCGGCACGGCAAGCTACACGCAGACCAGCGTAGCATTCTCAACCCGCAGCCGAGCTGCCACTTCCGTGTCTGCTTTCCCAACCGGAGCCATAGATTCCTACCTACGAGACCTAGACATGAAAGATCTTGCATATCTGCAACCTACTCAAGCTCCATGACATCTTCCAATCTATACGTGCTAAAACTCTAGAGCCTAATCCAATTCTTGACGATTTTTATAGCGTTCCCTATGCATGCAGGACCATGTTTCTCATTTCAATTTTCTAACTACATTATTTTGGAGGACAAATTCTATTTTCAATGATACCATGAAGCTGCTTTAAACGCATAACTGTGCTACATGTTTCCTAGGTCACGCTGAATATTGCTGTTGATTAAACTGTTTTCCAGTTTTTTATCTCTTTACAATTATTATTTTACCCTTTTCTTGTTCGTGTCACGATCACTACCATGTTGGCGTGTCAACCATTTTTTAACCTACGACTTCAGACGTTCCTTTGCATTGCAAACAACTATTACCAATAACGCAGGTGTTCGTGAAAGCACTGGTTATTTGTCACGAGAAATGCATGGCCCGGTCATCCCTGTCCACTGGCGCGCACTGCCAACAAGTGTTTGTCATTGCGAATAGATGACTCAACTGGACAGTTAGTGGATTGATGCTACATAACTTGATTGGCTGTCACCTGTCTACCAATGGTTGCAACTTGCAAGCGTTCACCCGTTGGTAGGGCATGTTATCTAGTATTAGTATTAGCATTAAAATTTGTAATGTATCCAAGAAGGCAAGAGACAAGTTAGTTAGTTCAGCTCTCATGTTTTTTTGTGTTTGATGTGTGCACTGCAATTCACTGTGGTACTGTACCTACAATAGACATTGTGCATCATGCAGCTTACAGGAAAAATCAGGAGTTCCCCCCCCCCCCCTGCTTTGGGTTATCACTGGTTATGGAGTCTTGACTCTTGGCAGTCTTGCCAAGTCTTGGTAAAATAGCTTCCAACGTCACATTCATGCTCATGCTGATGGTTCCGATCCTGTACACGCACGTACATGTACACAGGTCATTACAGGATTGTGTATAACTATCAGTAGTGTAGCGCTAGCATACAACAACGCGGTGCCTGTGCCTGTGCCTGTGCCTGTGGCACGTACAGTCATGTAGATCTACATGTAGGTTGCAAATTCCAATCAATAATGATAATAATACTGCTGATGTCATGGTTACAGCTATGCTGGATGTGAAGCGTGAATATTAATAATAAAGTAAAGTATGTTGGCAGTGATGCTGAGAGTGAGAGGTGCCGTTTCCTCCTGCTAGGCAGGAAAAGCGCCTGGACCTCTCACCAAAGACAATAACAGCTTAGGGGGAGTTCCCCCAGCAGCAGCTGCTCCGTGGTTGCTTTCTTCATTCTGTCTGTGTGATCTCAGCGACATGTCGACAGACTGTGCGTAATGGTGACAATGTCATGTACTTTTAGATAGATGTTTGCCGCCCCGATTTCAATACCACTGGGCAGTATGCAAAATACTACAATGTAGTACGTGTGTATGTACATGTAGTTGTTGTGTTTTCGAATTCGCATTTCCAAGGTGCAAACATGCGACAGGAATGCCAAGCATTTTTTGAACATAGGGAGGGAGGCGAGGAAGAAAGGGTTTGCTCCCCACACCGGAGCTCGCGCTATTCCGCCGACGTTACTTGACACTTGACTGACTCACGACTGCCATCCAGAGCACACGAGAAGTCCATCGAACCTTCGACTCGGCAAACCTGCAAGAAAGCACCACTCCCTGCTCAATACACAGTGTTTCGGGGAATTCACCCCTCATCAGTTGAGCTTGAGTAGGCTGAGGAAGATTGTGCCTGAAGAGCACCATACCACTTATACTTATAGTGCTCTCCAGGCACAAACATCACCAGGGATACAAACTTACAGAGACGCTCCGTTTCCAGCGCGACAAACACCTCGTGAACACCAGATAGCAGCGTGAGTCAGTGTCGCTCCTGCCGGAGTCCTGGACGGTGAGACAGACGTCGAGGACCCTCGGTCATTCGCAACGCTGTCACCTCATAGTCATAGGGAGGCGAGGAAGATCACAATAATAATTTATTATGTACATGCACGGGTCTAGTCCGGGTGCGACTACACAACAGCGGGTTTTTTTTTTCAAGCGAAGCGCTGCTGGGTTATGACGCGTTTCCCTCAGTGAGTACTGAGTTGTGCGCTTCACAACACACAAGCTTTTAGCACTGCTTCAGTGACAATCCTACTCCTACAACTAAATTTACTTACAAATACAAAATAATTACAATGACGATAATATGTTGGTATCCACGCACATGACGATGATGTGTGCTTATACTTATACATCGTGTTGTCATGGTGCCAGGTTTGACGACATAGTCTTTCCTCTCTTCACGAAGAGGGCCAAGGGATCAGCAGTGATCAGAGGCGACGCGTATCATTATTATTATTAGGGAGGACCTCGGTAATCATGGTAACCATATGCCGTGTCATGATGTTCACAGTTCAGTCTCTACGAGTACGATGCACTACGAGCAGTGCCAGTGGCGTCAGCCAGCTACCATGCATGGCTACAGACAGAACAGATCGGCCAGAACTAACTACATGACTGTACTTACATTATTACAAGAACTCACGTCGTTCGATGACAATGCAGTTGTTTTCCCTGCCTGGCCTGGGGCTGGGGTGATGGTGGTACGTACGGTGGCTATGGTGGCTATGGTCCTATGGAACATTGTTGACGTGTCCCTTGGGAATGGGAGACCGACACCATGCATTGTGACCAAGAATAGTCACTCGCCCGGGCCCAGGTTGCAGGGATTCCGCGAGGAAGGTTTACATCGACTAGATACTCAGGAGCTCTGCTCTCCATTACATTGCACATGATTATTATTCTCCTCGGTAGTACTGGGCTACCTTGTCTCAGAGCTTGGATGCAGGTCAGGATTGGTGACTCTGGTGGCAGTGGTCCTACAACTAATTACATGTACTTACAAGTACATGCTACGTCGCAGGTGTCGTTGCATTTTTTGTTGTGGCATCCATGCCATCGAATATTCGGATACATGTACCTAGTACCTGCCAATCAGCGGGTTTCTTCTACACACATACTAGTACTAGTAGTCTACCAGGACTACAATCGCACAGATTCCAGAACCGAAGCCGACGAGCAAATCGCGGATTCCCAAGCAAATCGCGGCTTCCCAAGCAAATCGCGGATTCCCAAGCAAATCGCGGATTCCCGTGACTACCGTTTATGTATGTCCGCGGCGACGCGGACGTGGCGGCGTGATGGATCGGAAAGCATCTTGTCACCGCTGACGTCATAAGTGTCAACTAGATCTCGTGCCCAACGCGTGAAACGCATAGGGATTCCCCGACGTGTGCATGCACGTGGCTAGCTTTGGAACTTTCCCGTCGCCCATGGCATGGTATTGGTAGACTCTACATGGTCGACCAGATCACAACAAGAGCCGGCCTAGCCTGCCTACAATAGGCTACATGATTGTACTAGTGGTATGCCGGGGAGGTGGGCTAACCAGACATCCGATACTTTATATTCTGCACCGACCTTGCTCAAATCTGCCTCCGACTAAACAGATTCCTGGCGACAGCAGACAGGATCCCGGTATTGTACTATTTTGAGGTTGTCTCTAGACTGGAGCACTGACTGAGTCGAATATGTGACAGTGGTCTGAAGACTGCCAACACCCAACATGCCTGGCGAATCTTTCTGTCCAGTGTGGTGGTGGCAGTGTTGCAAGAGCCTTTTCATTACTTCACACATTTCCTGCGGAACGTGCAGGCATTGGACAGGCGAAATAGTCATTCAATGCTACACTGTGTAGGGGATAGCGGCAGTGCCAGTGAACTATGCCTGCATTGAGTCGTGCCTTCTTCACCAATGGTACGTGTCCTGCTGCTGTTGCCAACGAACCGAAAGAAAACACAGTTGAACATTGAGTCAGTTTAGACTTGGCGTGATTATGAAAACATTCGTTGTCATTACGTGACTCCAGTCGAGGCGTGTTGCTCTGCCCCCACTTTGAATTAATTATATGAGTTCTGTTTTCGTCGTGTTCTACTGGCGTTGGCCTGGCCGTTTCATGCAACTACGGCCAGTTGACAGCAGGTTATCTATCTCTGCGATCAGCATTGAATGCGAGACCTTGCACAGCTAGTTTTGGTGTTTGGGAGAGTGCTACGTCTCATCTTCATCCGCTGTGCCTGCTGCAGCCACGCAGGCAGCGCGGTAGACTACCGCACAACGCAAATGCTCTCTGACCTTAGCACGTCTAATTATTTTCCCGAATTGTTTTTGAAGGTCGACAGGATCTAGGACTAGGAAGCGAGTGTGAACACCACCGCAGTGCTTGCTCGACCGTCGCGACGGCCAGTGTGGGCTGAACTACTGCTGCTAGCCTAGCGTGTACTGCAGCCCGAAGCCAGTCATCTGCATGACCCGATCAGGGACTGTAAATGTAAACACAACGAACCTATCACGATCAGTATCAATAATCAGTCGATTTGTCATTCTATTCAGTTCGTGCAGTACCTTCGCTACAACCTTTGTCCATTACACCTACTATTCGCGAGCGACCACCAGCTGGAATAGTTCTTCCATGGTCACCAAACTTCTCGAGCCTATAAAAGCCAGCGTGCTCCACCTGAAGAGCTCAGTTGTCGACTGGTTGGTATAGAGCATCGTCTAAACTGTAATAGGATCATCCGTGCATCTGTTCTGTATCTATTCCAGTTGCTGGCGTCGAAGCAAGTGTCTTGTTTACTACCGGCCGCTCAGCGAATCACTGTTTCCCTCCTAGATCTACAAACTGCAGTGCAGACAGGATTCTGCCTTGTGGCGTCATGGCTGGAGACGAACGGCGGACAACGTCCCACTCTCAGCGCTACACCATGTGCAGGCGGTCAAGTGGCCTGGCTTCATTCACAGGCGCAGCGTCAGTGCGTCAGATGGCTCTTCCCGTGCTGGCGGTCGTGCTGCTACTGCTTGTACTGCAGCAAGCACCGCCAGCGGCTGCAAGCATCCAGTGCCATCTGAAAGCGAATATCTTGCAGGTAAGCAGGTGGTGTTGCTGTTGATGAGCAGTGGTCCTCCTAGATAGACTTGCAGCAGACAGATGGAACATGCTTCCACCTCGATGTCGTCAATCTAAGCCCTTTTCTGCATTTGTCACAAGCACCAAGTCATTCCTAGGGTTCCCAATAAAAAGGCAACGCCTGTTGGGAGTTCCCTAGTAAAATAATAAGTTCTACTAGTACTACTACTACACCCAGCCATGCATACAGCCATGCATACAGCCATGCATACAGCCATGCATACAGCCATGCATACAGCCATGCATACAGCCATGCATACAGCCATGCACCCAGTCATGCATACAGCCATGCACCCAGCCATGCATACAGCCATATACATCCCACTGCAGTCAAACCTACCTTGACCGGACGCCCTTGGCCTGGTGCAGCAGAAACTGTCCTGATATGACGGGATTCCGCTTGAATCCAGGGATGCATGTTCGATCCACAGCACTTTGGTGCATGAAATGTTGTCCTGTCAATGCAGCATTGGGCTTGGTACAGGTCTGGCAAGCATTGGGCTTGGTACAGGTCTGGCAAGCATTGGGCTTGGTACAGGTCTGGCAAGCATTGGGCTTGGTACAGGTCTGGCAAGCATTGGGCTTGGTACAGGTCTGGCAAGCATTGGGCTTGGTACAGGTCTGGCAAGCATTGGGCTTGGTACAGGTCTGGCAAGCATTGGGCTTGGTACAGGTCTGGCAAGCATTGGGCTTGGTACAGGTCTGGCAAGCATTGGGCTTGGTACAGGTCTGGCAAGCATTGGGCTTGGTACAGGTCTGGCAAGCATTGGGCTTGGTACAGGTCTGGCAAGCATTGGGCTTGGTACAGGTCTGGCAAGCATTGGGCTTGGTACAGGTCTGGCAAGCATTGGGCTTGGTACAGGTCTGGCAAGCATTGGGCTTGGTACAGGTCTGGCAAGCATTGGGCTTGGTACAGGTCTGGCAAGCATTGGGCTTGGTACAGGTCTGGCAAGCATTGGGCTTGGTACAGGTCTGGCAAGCATTGGGCTTGGTACAGGTCTGGCAAGCATTGGGCTTGGTACAGGTCTGGCAAGCATTGGGCTTGGTACAGGTCTGGCAAGCATTGGGCTTGGTACAGGTCTGGCAAGCATTGGGCTTGGTACAGGTCTGGCAAGCATTGGGCTTGGTACAGGTCTGGCAAGCACAGGTTTCACTGTAGTAACCGTTGTTATAATAGAGTACGTGTAGCATCATACCCAATGCTGTACAGCGTCATACCCAATGCTGTACAGCATCATACCCAATGCTGTACAGCATCATAGATAATAATAATTATAGACACAAAGTCTAAGAATGCCAGTAACACATTCTTGTGCTGCACAGTAGCAATGTAGTACAGTAACTGACTGTAGTTGTTAAACTCTGGTACTGAATCTCACTGTAGAGAACAAACTGATATACTGTGAAGAACGAGGGACATCTGTGAGCCAAGAAACTCTGAAAATACAAGCAAAACTCTGAGCTGTGAAACAACAATTACAAGCAGCGCGGGCAAACTCTAAACTGACTCTAACTCTCGTAGGTCTTACTCTACATCAGTAGGTCTAAGTAACTTTTTAACAAACAAACAAACTCTACATTTCTAAATCAAACAAATAAAGCACGGAACATGTGAATATAAAGGAGCTGCTTGCAAGCAGCGCCAGCCAAAGTGCAGCGATGCAAAGAGACACGGAGAGCAGAAAAGCAAGGAAGTGCAGTGCAGTAACAGGTGCGGGAAAAACAAAAGAGTGCGGTAGCAGTAGCGGTGACAAATGCATTGATTGGTGAATGACTGAAAACTGCCCCACCATACTGGAGCCAGCAGAAAAGGGTATCAATGCACACTGGATTTAGTCATGCGGTCATGCGTGACATACTACACACTCAGGGGCGTAGGAGGGTTTTTGGAAGTGGTACGACCAAAGGTCGGTGTGGCCGAAGGCCGTGTTGGAGGGGGGTCCGGGGACCTCCCCTGGGAAAATTTTGTAAAAAAGACACAAAATCCTGCGTTCTGGGAACTTCTGGCGCAGTGTGCAGTCGAGTCGAGTACAGTAGTGTCGGTACTCAGTACGACTGCAGATGCATAACAGTCTTAACAGATCTACGAGTAAGAGTCTAGAAAAAAGGTCAAAGTCTGATGCGCATATATGCATCGATGGATCCTGATTTTTTTTATTTCGGTTTTGCACGTTCCGGACGGACCACACTTTTCGAAAAGTGGTACGGCCATGGTCGTACCAGTCGTAGCGGGTGCTACGCCCCTGACACTATGTAAGGCTACAGATTCATGCAAGTACAAATGCACCACTGCAGAGATGGAGTATTCCAGCACAGTAGTGTTAGGTCCTGCTCCTATCTACATGTTAGTGGCACATGCACCAGGTGCACTGCTAACAAATATGACCTTCTCATGAGGCTAATTGTTCAACCAGTACGCCTCCACTGTTCTTCTACATCCAGTGGCACCATCAGATAAACACACCACCACCCTCAGCAAAACACCCCCATCATCATCAGCAGAACACCCTCACCATCAGCAGAATACCCCACAGTTTGCTCCAATGCCCCTATGGCCCCAGTCTCCACAGCAAGCATCATCATGTTTGGTGCATGGTCAGTATGCATTGGTTGAGGCATTTAAAAAAAAGTGATATAATTATTTTAAAGTAGTTAAAGTAGTTTTCGTGCTACTGACAGTACTGCACTATGTATACAACCATCAGCAAGAGAAGTACATTCCCAGAATACACTGGATGTACACCCATAGATTTTCTGTTATGGCAATGATAGTGGACAAGATCTGTTTGACACAGGTCAAGACTATGGTATTAGATAAACCAACAAAAGGTCAAGACGAGTACCAGATAACTGCCCAATCCACACAACTGTTCGGAAGCCATGTGAATCAACCCCCAATGTACAGCTTTGAGAAGTAATGGCCTCATCAGGTTGAAATGTCTCTGTCTCTTCGCCTGCTAATAATTACAGTAAAACATGTAATGGAGACCACTCGGATATGGCGACCACTCGACCATGGCGACCACATTTCCTTGCGACCAATGACCACCCACCCGCGTTGCATAGTGCTAGTACATGTAAATGTACGCATTGCATGGTGCACCATGCATGGTAGTTCTACACATCAGTGCAGGAAGTGTAGATGCGCATGGTGCATGCACGACACTTGACAGGTCTGAGGACCCCAGGCCAGGAGTCGTGCTAGAGTAGCATAGAAGGTGTGCACTGGGCTATGGTCACGTGACCCACTGAACCTGGATAAGAAGACCACCTGGCCACGGCGACCACTTTTTCTCGTCCCTTGAGAGGCCGGTCGCCTTAGACAGGTTTCACTCTATGTTCCCCTCTTAGAGTCCTTGTTCACTTAGGGGTCGTCCATAAATATCGAACTTTTTTCACAAAACGAAATGATTTCGTTATAGGGTGGGCCATGGGAGGGGGTTGACCAATTTCGTTTCAGAAAACATTGATTCATGTACATGGCCATTGTATATATCGCGTATGTCAACATTTTTTACGTTCTGAGGGGGAGGGAGGGAGGGGTTGGGTCTAAACTAAAATAATTCGTTTGGTGAAAAAAGTTCGATATTTACGGACGGCCCCTTACAGTATAATTATGATAAACTCCACCTACCCCTATCAGTAGCAAAACCAATATTTACCACTGCGCCAGGTTATATCGGCTTGTAGCACGAATTTACTAACTTCCGTTCTGAGTACCTCTCCCCATACTTGTTCTCGGGCACTGTGTATTAACAAGAGTACATAACCCCGAAGAGTGTGGAACTCCACGCGACGAACCCCGTACACATGTTTGCACCCTGTGCAGGATAGATCGTGACAGGTTTGTGCGCTACCCAGCTTTGGGTACAACTCTCTTGTGGTCACTTTGCACTGTTTGCCAGCGCAACCTTTTGAGCCATGTTACGTGATGTGAAGTAACGTTCTGCCGTCGCAGCACTGCATAGAGGTCGTGCAGGCGGTTGCACACTCTTGGGGGCTATGTACTCTTGGTATTAGCTATGGGGGGGGGGGGGGGGGGGGTAAGGACTCCTTCAGATGCATTGCAGTGGTGGCCAGGAGGACTGTGCACAGCAAACCAACTGGTACTGTACTACACTGTTCAAGTCCCTGTTGCTGAATAAAACTCAATCTGGTATTGCGGTGTCTTGCTTTGCCTCCCACTGCTGGTTTGTGCACAGGTTATCGCCAAGCCAAACTGCAAAAAATACCACTACAATAACTCGACAATTTGTCAAGGAGACTGCTTGAACAGTGTGAGGGCCATAACAACGCAGCCATACTATGTCAATGAGTGCCGATGCTGTGTGCCGGCGAGAACTGAGACCATACACGTTCACATTCTGTGCTCCAGCGGCCTGGTCGCGACTCCCGTAGCCAGAGCATCATCCTGCGTGTGCAAGCTGTGCGCCTGCGACGCACAGGGTGCCAAGGGATGCGACCCATGAGGCACTCGTGTGACATAACTATCATAGCGTTGGATGACGTTGAGAATGCATGATGTAATCCAAAGCTATGCATGATGTCATCCCCGGGCCAGTCACGGTTGACCTAGTAAAAGCAACATGCTGGAACTGAAGTGCACATGATCATGCCACTTGTACATGCTTAGAAACAGTCACAGGCGTATTCAGACACTGGACTCCGAGAAAGTACACAAATACTTTGCATTATTTCCGTAACTCGACTACCATAATATAAGGGATTGACCCGTGTACTCTACACTGGTACACATGTGAGAAATTTTCTATTCAACTCTATTCCCTGCGACTGGACTGTCTCTAATGAAAGTTCTTTCAACTTTCAAGTCTTCTTTCCCCCATTTTGTCAAAGATTTTTCGACCTAAAAGTGTGCCTGGAGTTCAGTCGTGTAATAATATGATATCGGTTGATCATACATCTCATTGATTACATACAAAAGAGAGCGAGAGGGTCCAATTGGCTAACTCAAAGTCTCGTGCTGAGGCAGTCATCATGCATCTCATTGATAATACAACTTTTTGTACAGCAATTGCAATCTGCTTGAGTATGCCAATCTGAGATCATGATGCATGACGCATTAGGCATTTAGGGTGTGGATCTCAAAGAGTATTTTCGCTAGATTTCAGGCAGTAAAGCCTATAATTATAAAGGGAGCCTCGTATTCAGAATCACTCGTACACAGTCTAGTCCCTGCCCGTATGTGTGCAACTCGAGCACCAGTTTACCTGGTCATGGGTTCGGGACATGGCTGGTCCTTATACTATAGTGCATGCAGTGTGTCTGGTGAAGTAAAAATAATTAATGAAAAATATAATTATTAAAAAAAACCCAAAACGGTGTGATGATTAATGAGGCCTGGTGCTGCAGTGCAGACTCTAGGCTAGCCAGAGCAGGGTAGGATTCCGTTACAAACAAGAGTTGAGCTAGTAGTAGTACTGAGCTGAGATCTACAAGACAACAAAAATTTAATGCCATCTAGCTGAGTGACAGTCGCCTCGACGAACCCAGACCATGTTAGGCCATAATGATAATGTGCCGCTAAAACATTGTAAAATGCCGCTACAGCATGTAGATCTACATGTGACACGTAAGAACGATCCTGGGGCTAGCCAGTGGGGTGCGAAAGAACCTTCCGTTTTGGGGTCAGCCGTTCGCGCTTTGTTTTATAGCGCAGCTCGTTCGATGTGATAGTGTAGAAAAGGTCTAGCTCACTCCTACTCCTAGTCCTAGTCCTAGTCTTAGTACTGACTCCTAGCTCCTCGACAATTTTTACATCCTTTGCAGCTTCGCACCCACTCACTCGTTCGACAGTTTGCTTTCTAGCGTTGGCGGGCTCTATTTGCGACAGAATGTGTGCGCTTAGTGAATGCTCTACATTTAGCTTTTCCCTGGCCCTTTGGATTTTTGGCTTTGTCACCGCTTCAGTTCAACAGTTCAAGCTGTGTTCCTGTGACTGTTATTTTCTGTGTACTTCGTAGCCGTGAACGTCACACACCAAGCAGTGATACCACTCTCACTCTCTCACTCTCTCACTCTCTGTCATGTCTATCAGGTCTGTGGCTAGGACCAATGGGGACTTGCCTGAAACTCACGACGAGTTTCTACACAGACTCAGTACATTCTATAAAAGCCCCCGTCTGTGCAGATCTACGTAGTTTGCTCTCTGTGTGTTTGCTCCATCGTATTCCGTGGTGCTCGACGAACCACAAAGCTCTCCAGAACGTCTGCGCTGTCATGCAAGAAAGTGATAGCGGCGAGCAGACTTGTTTTGTCTGGGCTACATATCCCATGGCCCTGCCAAGCGGCTGGTAAGTAACAATGTTACATACATGTACATGTACACGCAGATATTCGCAGTTCGACATGGCCATTGTGCGTGGTTCACACGCCTCTGCACTCCTGCAGACCATGTGTAGTCAGTCGTCCTCTCTCCCTCCTTCAGTCTGGTCTTCATCTCTTTTCGAAGAGCCGGCAAACTGTACTTGTCATGTTTTGAAATTCTGTTCGCAGCGTTCCCGCTTGCACATACAGAGAGCGATGTGGCCTGGAGTGGAGGGTAGCCGATATGCTCCTGGAGAGTGCCCCTGCAATACGGATTAATTATTGGTAGACTGCTATTACACGGAGTCAATCTGCTGTGTCCTCGACCTCGAAGATGGAGTCTTTCCGCGGCCGAAAAAGTCTCAGTCTCGGTGGTCTTGGCCAGCCTATGGCGAACGCTACTCGTCGGACGGTGGTGCTGATAGTCGTGTCGATATTCGGCTCTCTCGTGTTTCCTGGCCATGGAACAGCGGGTAAGCTTATCAATTACCGGTAGTACACTTCTGTAAATAATATAATTATCATCATAGTAATACTAATACCGGGCAAGACTGTTGCCGGTATTTATACCAGTCCTGTAGTAGTCTACTGTCTGTTGTCAGTCACATCCGGCGGACATTGTCACAGTAGAGTGAAATTTTGCATTCAGGGATGAAACGACTACGAGACGAGTCTCTCTCGGAGCAGCCTACGGATGAAGAGTCAGATGTTGAAGTCTGCTGTTGATATCGACCTGCTAGCCTATAGTGTGGTAGCAGCCTACGGATGAATAGTCAGATGTTGAAGTCTGCTGTTGATATCGACCTGCCATATGGACATAGTGTGGTGTGGGTTGCATGGGTGGCAGATGGGTGTATGGTTAGAGTTGGGATTAGGATTACATACGTGTAGGTCTGAGGTAATACAGTATCGGGGTAGTTCCTGTTTTGCTTCCAGGTCGTAGTTACTAAGTAGTTTGACCCAAGAAGGATGAAACCCCGATGCGGCCGGAGGTGTTCTGAGCTTGCATTTGTTTGCCCAAAACTTGCCTCCAGGAGCGTACAGAATGCACGATAGGGAAACGTTGATTATACAGTTGCCAGAAGGTCTCCTCGGAGACAAGAATTCTAGTACACCAACTACGGAACGAGGAAAAACTTAATTCCGGTTTCCTCAACTGTATAATTTGAAAGTCATCTACAAGTATGGCGTAAGCCCTCTGTAGCCTCGTCAAAGCATGTAGCCGCACCAAGTCCTTGGCTACACAAAAAATTCCCAATCTCTCCAACTCTCTCCAAATCAGGCTTTCAAAAATGTTCCCCAAGAGGGTATCATCAGATCAGGGATATATGTGACTCCTGCGAGCATAAACAATATAACTATAAAAAAGGTAATGATAACGTGATAATATAACAAGAATACCATAGTTGCTGAGAACTGAGACAAATGCTGTAGACCATCAGGTCACATATTCAAAGAACTACCTACAATATCTCACGCCAGGCCGCAATAGAACTTCCGTGAACGGTGAAGAGATGTCTAACATAAAGTGTCTGAGCTTGCACTATCTCAAGTCAGGTGTTGAAGAGTCAGCATGAAGTGTGTATCTCAGCTTGTGCAATCCCAAAATCAGGCGTGAAGATGTAGAGGCCCGAAAGTTCATTAGGGAGAGAGAGAGTGTGTGTGTGTGTGTGTGTGTGTGTGTGTGTGTGTGTGTGTGTGTGTGTACGTGACATGTTTGTGTGCATGTGAGTCTCGCAAGTGGTAATTGCATCCGTAAGAATGATGAGATGGTCTTGTGCCCCGTACCTATCAAAGGTCCTGTAATTTTGATGGTTTCACACCGATAGTCTCCATCCACTGTCATAGTTGATTGCTGGCTTTCTGTCGCTTCCATCTACTAGTACTTGTGCGAAGACAGTGAAGACTCTCTGCCGAGAATCTAGGTGCGATGGAAAAGCTAGAAGTTGGGAGATGATGTTGCGAATTCTCAATGGTCGGACTTGTAATGGCCTACCTAGGGAGTCTTCACTGCCCTCACCCTTGCCTCTCGATAATGTTCCGTGAATCATTCCCTCACTGGATGCTCGGTTTCCCCGACATAGAGCTCTTCAAACTGTGTACATGAAATACAATGGACTACATTCTTCATCATACACTCACTGCTCTTCACATCCACATTGCATGCTCTGCACACCATTGGCCTGCCTGGGCCACGCTTCACCCTCGCATGCTGCACATCACGCGGACACATACGCGTACCAAACGACAAACGGACAAGTTTGTACTTCAATGACGGACCAGACGTGAAAAGAAGACGAACATCTGGACTAAACCGACGAACACGGTGAGAAACCCCGAGCGGTCAGTGCATCATTGATGAAAGAGATTGAGAATGGATTGATTTGGTTTCTTCCACGGATTCTCCCTGCCTCCAGTTGATTTCTCTGCTGTCTTTATTGCCACTGAATGTCTTGATGTGGGTATTCGTTGGCTTCCAGTAACTCACTCCGTGATTTTTCTCCACTCCAGCTCTTCTCCCTGCTGGCGTTGATCCATTAGAGATTGCCCTACGACTACGGATTCACTGCAACTGCACACTTTGTTGACAAAGGGACAGGTGGCAGGAATGGCAAGTGAACTCCGCTGTGTGAGGGCTTGACGAATAGCTCCCATTCCAGCGCACACTCGGGACTGACACTCAGCCTCAGATCCAAGAAGTCGATGCTCCGGATGTCATTGCCAGAGTGTGTGACGGTGAATCGTATGAACGGGTGTTGGCTGTTGAGGTGGACGACAAACCGGTCCAGAGCCGCTCGTCCATGTCGTCATAGCATGATGATAATTATCATCTATGTAGCGCTTGAAAAGACAGGGCTGCATTCTCAAGCGCTGTCATGAAAATAATGGCCAGCGGTGGTGCTAGGTGATTACCCGTGGCGATTCCTATCAGCTGCCTGTACTGCTGATTGTCGAACTCAAAGACGTTGTTGGTCAGGATGAACTGCAGGGCATCTTGCACATCCTTCACGCTCAGACCCAACATATGGACGTCCTCGCGGTGCTCTTCCAGTAATCTAGTCGCGACTTCAATGATGTCAGCAATTGGGATATTGCTGTACAGGCTGACCACGTCGAGGGACACTGGGTAGTCTTCACTCATCTTCTGGTGTTTCTTTAGCTCTTCAATGTATTTCAAAGTAGGGGCCAGGTGTGACGGTACACAGCGCAATAGCTGGTTAAGGATGCGTTTTATCAGCACTGAGAGGTTTCTTGTGGGTCCATCGCAACAGCTGACACTGAACTGGTCGGATTGGCAAACCTTCTTTATGGTCCTTTGCAAAACTTCTCAGCAGGGAGTCTTCACTGCCTTCACCCAAGTACATGGAAGCAACCAAAATCAGACGCAGAAAGCCAACAATCAACTGTGACAGAGGATGGAGAGTTGATTGGGACTTAAAATCATCCAAACAACTGGACCTTTGATAGGTAAGGGGAACAACACCATCTCATCTTAGGGTATGTTCGGTTGGAAGGATCGGGATCCAAATCAACCGGATCCACTGGATCCGCACCCTTTCGATTGGTCGAATCCGCATCCTTTGGATTTGAATCCGGTCAACCCACCTCGGGGAGCAGGGTTGATCGGATCCAACCAGATCCAAATGGGACCTTTGTGCGTAAATGGCAGGTAAAAATCATTTTTGTACGCATTGTGGTACGCACACGCGTGGATCGAGATACTCTTTTTGACTTTTTGTACGACGAGCGGGCAGTACGACGTTCACCCTTTTGGGTGACCTGTGAGCACCACTTTATTACTTCGTCAACATGGCAACAGTCAATATCCAAAGAAAAGTGTTCGGTTGATTCTGAAGGATCCGACGGATCTGAGATCTGGATCTGGATCCGGATCCTACCAATCGAACATGCCCTTACGGATGCAATTACCACTCGTGAGACTCACACGTACGCACACACACGTACGCACACCCACGTACATACACACATGTACATACACGCGCGCACACACACACACACACACACACACACACACACACACACACACACACACACACACATGTACATAAACACATGTACACACACACACACACCCTTTCTCTCTCTCTCTCTCTCTCTCTCTCTCTCTCTCTCTCTCTCTCTCTCTCTCTCTCTCTCTCGAACTTTCGGGCCTCTTCGCCTTCACACCTGATTTGGGATCGCACAAGCTGAGGCACGCACTTCATGCTGACTCTTCAACACTGACCTGACTTGAGATAGTGCAAGCTGAGGCACTTGATGTTCAACATCTTTTCATGGACGTTTTATTGCCTGGCGTAAGATATTGTAGGTAGTTCTTTGAATATGTGACCGTATGATGGTGATCTACAGGATTGGTCTCAGTTCCGGCTTAGCAATTATGGCATTCTCGCTACATTATCACGGTATTATCATTACCGTTTGTGTACTTATACGGGTTGTTATGCTCGCAGGAGTCACATTTCCCTGATGATGAAAATTAGGAAAGATTTAGGGAGAGTTGGGGGAGATTGGTAGAGGTTTTTTTCATGTAGCCAAGGACTTGGTTCGGCTGTGTGCGTCACTAGTTAAAAGTTCATATCACTGTCAGTTTTACATGAATTCCAGTAAAGCAGAGTGTGATGGGTTTAGGATTGGAGTTAGGGGTAGGGTCAATCCCGATGCATAACTTATTTCCCGCAGTGTGTACGGCCATGGTCACATGATGAGACAAACAAGTTGAGATCGAGCATTTTTGCTGTGAGGGGTGTTGTGACGCGTGTGCCGGCGTAAGCGAACATGCATAATGAATCAGGGTTGGAAGTCAGGGGAGTAGGGTTAGAGTAGGACAGTTGGAGTTGGGGATAGGGTTTGTCAGGATTGCAATCAGGCTTAGAGTAAGGGATAGGATTAGAGTAAGCGATGCACTGAGTGCGTTCGATTACGCACTTGAATCGATTCATGAATCCATTCGCATGCATTCAAGTCGTTCGATTTTCATGTCATGAGCGCTGGAATCGGTTCGGAATCCATTCACCCAATTCACATCTGGTGATGTGAATAGCGCGAATAGTGTGTGTGTGTGTGGGCGTGTGTGTGTGTGGGCGTGTGTGTGTGTGTGTGTGTGTTCTTGTTTTCAGTGCTGGCTCAGCCTTGCACCGGGGGCAATACCATAGTTCAGACGGTGACGTCCTGCCCTCCACCGTCAGAGTATAGTACCTACACTGTCATCACACCAACCCCGGTGGTGACATCGCCCCCCGTGACACAGCCACCGCCAACGACTGTGCCACCTCTACCACCGCCTATACTGATACCCGGTCTTAACTGGCATGTGTTCAGCGGCGCGCTGCTCGGATGGTCGTCTTCTCTACGTGGTGTCAGAGCATCGATCTACCCGTGGATACTGGGAAATGTGAGTGGACTTGGGGCTTGCTTCACCGCAATCACATATCTCCATACTATTGGTTTTATTCTAAAAGTATATGACACTCAATTAGGGGTGAAAGTTGGCATTGAGATCCCGAGTTCGAGTACTCTGATTTTCTCCGATCGAATATTCGAGTACTCGAGTATTCATCATCTCCTATAAATTGCACACCGGGGGCCTTAAAATTACATGATACAACCCTGCTTGAAACGAGTGGCTGCCATTTTTCTCTAGTATATTGGTTGCTGGGTCATTGGGGCTCTCTCTACTCGTGAACAAATGTTCACCACACAGTCTGCACATCTATATCTGCCGACTGCTGCTCTGAAACTGCAGATTTCTGTGGTAAATGCATGTACCACGTATGAACGAGTACTCTGATTTATTCCGAGTACGATTATTTCTGAACAAACCGAGCGAGTACTCGAGTATTCGGTATAATTGTTTCACCCCTACACTCAATGCTTTTTTTGCGTATTTGTGCGTGCATGTGCGTGCATGTGCATGCTTGTGCATGTGTTGTGCATGTGTTGTGCATGCTTGTTGGTATGTGCGTATGTGGCGTCTGGTCTGTGCACGTGCATTGCGCATGTGTTCCGGTGTTGGCGCATATCCTCTGCCCTATGTGCAGTGGACACAAGGCTACACCAGGCGATTGCAACGCGCTTTCTTCATGAACTCTTCAGCAACATGTTTTGGCAGCACACTCCGCTGTGCCTATCAGCGACAAGTACTACAGACTAGTCTGAGTGGGTCAGTATATGTATTACTCCAAGTGGGTCAGTACATGTAATGTTATGCTAGTCTACAGTAGAGGGGACGGTTTCAAATAGGACACAGGTTGCAAACCGGAACAGACTCAATATTCACTTTCTCTCTTGGTATTTTGATTAGAAAACATATGTCACAGTAAGACTACGATGTGTTATACTCCGAGCCAAAATTTCATGGCTCTGCGATGACCAGAAGCGCCATATCAAGCAGGTGAGTTTTTGACGTGTTGCTTCGCACTGCGACTTGAGTTTTGCGACTTTCGAAAAATCAACTTCTTGTCGCAGGTAAACAGCCTCTCACCAATAAAGCACCGCATACCAATCAAAACTAATGGAAGCACACACAAGGCTTATTGTTACTCTGTACTGGCCGTCGTGGAGCGATAGCAATTACCTAATTTCAGAGCCAGAGTGAATTTGACGTGCACTCTAAAACGTGTCCGGTTTGGAGCCACCTCTGATTTGAACTTGTTTGAAGCGAAAAATTGGGCAACTTGGAGGCAATGGGTCAACACAAAGGAGTGGCTCAGTTCGATTGACTCTGGCCCCAGAGCAAACTTCAACATGCCAGTTTCCTTCCACAAACATATTTCGAGTGAAAAATCAACGCTGATGATCGGGTTGGGTCTATACAAATTTGGCTGTCAAAGCGTCCCGGTATCGAGCCGTCCCCTCTACATGTAACGTTATGCTAGTCTACAGTACATGTAAAGCAGGGTTCTAGCCAGGTCAAAATAGTAGGGGGGTGGGCATGGGAAACAGTTACCCTATTCCCATTTTTCCACTTTCCAATATTGTCTTGCCATGCCAAATGCAACGTATGGGGCGAATCCCCGACTTCACCCCAGACAAATGTGCCTTTATGAACCATCTATGCATGAAAAACACGAAAATCGGAAAATGAGTAGGGGGGGGGGGGGCGCTGCGCCCCCCCCCCCCCCTACCCCCCTTTGGCTAGAACCCTGTAACGGTATGCTAGTCTACAGTACATGTAATGTTATGCTAGTAGACTAACTCACCAACCATAGCAGGAACTCGCGAACCATAGCAAAAGGTCGCAGAAGTCCAAGAAACGAACCAAACTAGTTTCAGACAAGCCGCACTACCAAAACAAACAAAACATACATACATACTTTCGCAATACAGGCTTCGCAACATGCACGCATTATGATTATACATATGTACATTCCTGAAGCCTGCTTTGCCATTTTCAGCTAGAACTCCCCCCCCCCCCCCCCCCGCCCCAAAAAATGTTTCTTTCACTTGACACCAGAAACTGGCAGCGCTGCGAGCCATTCGCTCCTGCTTAAAGGGGAAGTTAAGGCAAAAATTAAAATTTCACCAGTTGTAGTCTTCGGGCTGCTGAGTCGAATGGTCGTGGTCCGAGGAAGCTGAGACGCTCCCTTCCTACTTGAATCCCAATCGAACTCGCGCACTTCCACCGAAACTGGGTGACTGCGCCCTACGAGATGGGGATTTGTATGCAAAATGTCACTAAAAGCGCCATTTCGTTCTTATAAAAGCACGGATGACCGCGATTGGCCCATATGTTGTAGTCTTTTGGACGCTGAGTCGACTGGTTTTGGTCCGAAAAGGCTGCGATGCAGCGTTCCTCCTTTATTCCCAATCGAACATGGTTGAACAAGTGGTCACGTGCTCCTGGGTGCCCAAATCACCTGGTCACCACGCCAGCAGGTGACAACTTTCACACCAAGGTTCAACTCGAGTTCAACTCGAGTGACAGGACTGCACCCAAAAAAGGTCAAACAGGCTAGTAAGTTGTACCCTGCAGGCACGGTGACCAGGTGACTGGCGTACGCAGGAGCACGTGACCGCTTGTTCAACCATGTTCGATTGGGAATAAAGGCGGAACGCTGCATCGCAGCCTTTTCGGACCAAAACCAGTCGACTCAGCGTCCAAAAGACTACAACATATGGGCCAATCGCGGTCATCCGTGCTTTTATAAGAACGAAATGGCGCTTTTAGTGACATTTTGCATACAAATCCCCATCTCGTAGGGCGCAGTCACCCAGTTTCGGTGGAAGTGCGCGAGTTCGATTGGGATTCAAGTAGGAAGGGAGCGTCTCAGCTTCCTCGGACCAAGACCATTCGACTCAGCACCCCGAAGACTACAACTGGTGAAATTTTAATTTTTGCCTTAACTTCCCCTTTAAGGAGGTTCGCGACGGTTAGCGCCATGTTGGATTTCCGAATTTTTTTCTGAAAAATAATGCCTTTCGGAGTGGAAAAATGGGACGCGATCATGTACAGTAAATAGTTTGACCATGACTTCGCAGCGCGTGCTCGAGTCGAGACAAGATTTGAGGAAGAAGCTCAGCCACTAGTGGACTTGCGGATTTGTTTTGACATTGGCGGTTTTTGGATAGCTCGGTTCTCCTGCCGACATGTCGTGGAGATAAAGACGCGGGAGAGTAATCCGTCACCCACGACGCGGCCTCTCATTTTGCGCACTGGACGATGCAAGAAGCCGAGGAGGGGGACGCTTCGCAAACTCAAACGATCGATCGAGTTCCTGAAAAACGGAAAGGGCGATCTCCACCACTAACGCCACTGGATTCGACTCCCGCGAAGAGGTCGTTCAGTGCCCCTCTTCACGGTCGACGAATCGTTTATCTCAGGTATCTGGCTGTGGGATTGTCTGCGTGCCAGAATCCTGGATGTGGCAAACCTCTGGCGCTCATTGATTGCGTTGAAGAGAAGAGGTACGACCTGGGCAGCGTACTTGTCATTCCGTGTCAGCAGTGTGGGATGGAGAATTTTATAGATACAGATAGCCCTGTAACTGCTCAACACCCTGGCCCCCGTGCTTCCACAGGCAACACCAAAGCTGCTTTGGGTAAGTGCGTTTTTCAATCTCATAAGATTTATTCATGATATTTGCGAGTCATTGCCACCCTATGGCTATGGAAATGTATGAGCACACTGTATGCGCGGCGGCCGCGAGCGTGTGTGTGTTTGCATAGACCTGCCTGTTTGTGCATGTGTGCACCATACGCATGTATGCACATGCATATGCGCTCATGTGGACGTGCCCTCGCACACATACTATACACACGTACATGACCGCTCCCAGGGCATGTTGGTGTGACATGTGTATGCGGGCATCTCCACTCATGCACATGAGTGTGCACATGCATGTGGGTGGGTACGCACACGTGCGTGAATGTATGTGTGTACGTGCGTGTTTTCTATTGCGTGTTAGAGCATGCATGTGTGTGTATGTGCGTGTGTGTGTGTGTGTGTGTGTGTATGTGTGCACGGATGTGTGTGTCGATGGTGTGCATTTTTGTGCTGGGTGAACACTCTGATCCCTAAACCGCGATACCGGAGCTCCCAAGCTACATCCTCAGATTGATTTATAGTTCATCGTTGGGAATGAGTTCGCTGCTCATGATGGTGTTGCGGATGTTGCGGCCCTAGCTGAAATAATTGTCGAAGCTCGCCCTGATGCCAGTATCCTGTAGCACTCTGTCACTTTTGCATCAGCATGTTCGGCGATGGAGTTTGCAGAACATCAGCAAAAGCGGCTGGCCACCCTTCAACCGTTGGTCCAAGCAACGTGCTTCTCTAAATCAGTTGCAGTGCGAGCAGCTGCCAGTGAGTTGGTGATGAAGCACTTTGTCTTGTCCTACAAACGAAGTGGTGAGCCAGCCATTTCCAGACTGATGAAGGAGCAAGTCGGAGGTAAGAAGCGGGTGACAGTCTCAAGGAAGATTATATTAGCGGTGGCTGAACACCTAGCAAAGAACCAGCAGCAACCCAACTGTAAGGAACGTCCTGTGGCACAGTAAAAAAAATAAAAATAAAAAATTTATTTACCGTAAAATACCATCATTGTTGCCAGTGTGGGGACACGTTCTAGCTCGCATAGTTGAAGAAAAAGAGGACTCAATGTTGTCTGATTCGTTCCAACATGTAAGCTTTCATTGTAGTTTGATATGGGGCTGTGCTAAGCGCTATCACAGCTACATGTACATGTATCACAACCAACTTACCAACAGGAGAGTAATCATGGAGAAAAGTACCTATCAATAAAGCGTGCACCCAGGGTTTTCCGGCAAATTTACTAGTTCAGCTATTCCATCCTTGTATTGTTCTGAACGCCGAGGGCTCTAGAGAGTTTATGCAACACCTAACAGCCAAAAATCCAATAAGTTATGACCAAAGCAGCAGCAGAGAAGTACAAGAAATATAGATACGTGAATTTACCAATTTTAGTCAAATTTTGACAGTTTTTAGGATTTTTTGGTGTACTAGCTGTGCTAGTACTTGTTAGCAACAATCCGAACTAGCGCACACACTGCACTGCATTGCTTTGTACTGCATTCAAGACTGACGTCATGCGCTTTGTTTTGCTGCGTAATCACAAATGGCACCAGCCCGTTTTTGCGGAAAAGAAAAACAAATCTTGCTTGCCCTGTTGTGCTCTTCCAGACAACGGATCGTGCTTCAGCAGTGTTTCTTTTCCTTTCGTAGCTTTGCTGCCAGCCCGAGTGTCACCTCGACACCGTATTTCTTCAGTATGTCTGACCTTACTGTCGACACTGTCAAGGCAATGCCTTGCCAAGCTCTCCGCGGCGAGCCTTCTCAGCGCGGCCTGAATCCGAAAGGAAACTTAGTAAAAGTATTTTACAGGACCGTTTGCTGGCACAACTAGCCCTTGGTAGTGAGGTCTGCTCCGGCCAGGAGAACCAGCAACAATGACAGTGCGGACACGGCTCGCGAGCCCAGAAGCCCGACGTGCACCAATGCCTCCTCCGCCAGCTCAGGTGACGCGGGCTCAACGGATCTCTGCGCTCCCGTACGGGACGAGGTGTAGTCGGCTTTGTCGGCCGCCATTTTATTATTATCGGAGAGCATTGCGCCGCTCCTCACCCAAGGCCAAGGCAATGCGGCAGCTGCCGCCACTACGCCAGGCCAAGCTCCTGTAACCCACCCGATCAGCCACCTGCACCAGCTGTGCCCAAGGCTGTGCAAGAACGTATCTTGCGAGGGGAGTTCGTAGATTTTTCAAGTTTGTTGCCTGAAATTCTTGCACACTTCCGGCCCAACATTCCGGCTGGTGCACAGCCCGAATAACGATAGCCAGCTAAATATCGTTGAGTCGGATGACGCGAAGCAGCTGGTCGCAAGGTTCACGATAATTATACATGTAGCTACCCGGCTCGAGGCATGGACCACATACATGTCTGTTATCACGGCTGCTGCCCTACACCGCACTGCTGAACTGCTGAACTGATTGCGTACCAGCAGCTGATCCTGACTGCTAACCGCCAGTTCTTCCCAAGCGCGTGGCTAGAGTACGACCGCCAGCTGCGGATGCTCGTGGCCCAGTAACCAGGCACGAAGAGGTTGGACACCATCGACGTGAACCTATGGCAGATAGCTGTCACAGGCCATGCACACCCAAAATGCGCTCAATGTAAGACGTTCCATCCAGGGGCGGTTTGTGTCCTTTTCGTCTCCAAGCCAGCAGCATTTACCTCCAGTGGTCGCAACCATACTAGCGACGGCCAAGAAATCTGCCGCAACTTCAATGGAGGTCGCTGTTCTTCGTCGTCGTGCCGCTTCTCCCACACCTGCAGCCAGTGTGGCAAGGACCACCCATGCATCATGTGCAACCAGCAGCAGCGCGGAGCCAATCGGCCACCCCGCCGCTCCTAGCAGAATGGCTACTGAATCGCTTGACTCGGTACGTAGCTTCTTTCCTATACACTCTGCAGACACCACACTGCTAGCTGACCACTTTGCCCGCCTGTTACGTAACCACTCAGATCAATCATGTGTTGCGTATGTTCTCCATGGCCCGCGCCGTGGCTTTACTCTTGGATCTGCCGGCCAACACGACATTTCGGTTTTCTCTAATAATCTACCATTGGCTTTCACTCACTCGGCATTTATATCCGAGCAATTAGCTGCTTCCTGCGCCCGCAGCGAGACCACAGGCCCATTTCCGTCACCTCCATTTCAGTTCATGCGCCGCTCTGGTATTGGTGCCATCCCCAAAAAGAACGGCAAGCCGCGAATGATCCACCATCTGTCTAGCCCGGAAGGCACCGGCGCGAACGACAGCATCCCTGCCGAGCCGCTCTCTCTGCACTACGCGAGCATTGACAACGCGATCAACATCATCATGTCATGCCCACAGCCTGTGTATTTGTCCAAGCTCGATGTACGCAGTGCATTTCGGCAGATCCCAGTCCGCCGTCAGGACTTCGCTGGGAAGGCTCCTACTACTACGAGCGCTTTCTGCCTTTCGGCCTCCGTTCCAGCCCAGCCGTCTTTGACTCAGTAGCCACAGCAGTCAACTGGATCATGCAGCACGAGTTTGCTATAGATCACCGGCTTCACTACCTCGATGACTTTCTCGATATCTCCACTGGTTTGGCTGCAGCCAACCAGCAACTCACCATCCCCCTCCGGGCGTTCACGTATCTCGGCACTCCTCTTTGCTCAATCCCAGCTCGAAGGGCCATCACCATCATTGACCTTCCTTGGTATTGTCCTAGACTGCGAGCGCCACGAAGCTTGGCTACCAGAGGACAAGCTGTCCGAGATCCGTGCGCCACTCATGGCTACTATCAGCGAGCGCAGCATCGGCCAGCGTCAACTCGAGTCCCTCCTGGGGAAGCTCACTTTTGCTGCCCGAGTCATCGTTCCTGGACACACATTCATGCGTGAACTATGATCAGCGTGCCCTGAACTGTATCTGTGTATGCGAGTGCGGTGCATAAAGCCCACCTTGAGAATGGGTTTGCCGGCCCCCTAGTAGATGCGTGGCTTCTGAAGAGGGTGTTGAAGGGCATCCAGCGATGCCATGGTACGGCTGCACTCACCCCTCGCCTTCCTATAACTATGCCAATCCTACGACACCTGACGGATGCACGCCGGAAAAGTAGTATCCTGAACGGCCATGACAAGCTGCTCTACCAAGCCGCCATGCTGCTTCTTTGGATTTCTTCGGTGCGCTGAATTCACTAATGGCATCACACGGGGCTGTACTAGCTCCCCTGGTGACGGACGCCTGCAACTCTTCCTGCTTTCATCCAAGACGGACCCATTCGGTAAAGGCGTTACTAGTGACATTGGCCCGTCTGTACCGCCTTACTGCCCGGTCCGTGCCATTGTTAGCTACCCATCTGTCACTCGTCGGGAGGGACCGGAGCAACTCTTGTTCGTACTCTCGAACAGACAGCAGCTGACCAGGCAGTCATTCACAGTAACAGTATGGTCTCTTGTCGCTGCGGCCGGTGTACCATCCCAGTCGAACTACTCCGGGCATTCGGTCCACATTGGTGCAGCCACCACCGCTGCTATGGCTAGTGCCCCCGACTCCTTCCGAGTGGCAGGTCAGTGGAAAGAGCGATGCGTGTCTACGCTACATCCAGACTACAACAAGCGCATAGCGCCAGCTATCGTCCCGGCTTGCTGCCGTGCCATGGATGCCATGATCCCCAACTCGGGTGAGTAATGAGCTACTGAACTCTAGCTGCGCAATGCTTGCCTGTGCTGACATTAATTGACCCTTGCTGTGCGTCAATAGTGCTTAGCTAACGGAGTGCTGGTTTCATGGGTCCACTCTCACAACTGGTGTTATCTAGCTATTTGCTGCGGCTCTGCCTTGCGCTATATTACATCCATTTAGCATTGCAGCTCTACGTTGAGCTAACAGCAGCTCTACTTTGAGCTAACAGCAGCTCTACTTTGAGCTAACAGCAGCTCTACTTTGAGCTAACCGCAGCTCTACTTTGAGCTAACAGCAGCTCTACTTTGAGCTAACAGCAGCTCTACTTTGAGCTAACCGCAGCTCTACTTTGAGCTAACAGCAGCTCTACTTTGAGCTAACAGCAGCTCTACCTTGAGCTAACAGCAGCTCTACTTCGAGCTAACAGCAGCTCTACTTTGAGCTAACAGCAGCTCTACTTTGAGCTAATCGCAGCTCTACTTTGAGCTAACAGCAGCTCTACTTTGAGCTAACCGCAGCTCTACTTTGAGCTAACCGCAGCTCTACTTTGAGCTAACCGCAGCTCTACTTTGAGCTAACCGCAGCTCTACTTTGAGCTAACAGCAGCTCTACTTTGAGCTAACAGCAGCTCTGCTCTGAGCTAACAGCAGCTCTGCTCTGAGCTAACACCAGCTCTACTTTGAGCTTCAAACCAGTTGTTTCGAAACCAGCACTCCTCAATCCAAAGATGCCTCTTTGTTGACTTGTTTGTGTGAGGGATGGGGCTAATGGTGTACTAGCTGTGCTAGTACTTGTTAGCAACAATCCGAACTAGCGCACACACTGCACTGCATTGCTTTGTACTGCATTCAAGACTGACGTCATGCGCTTTGTTTTGCTGCGTAATCACAAATGGCACCAGCCCGTTTTTGCGGAAAAGAAAAACAAATCTTGCTTGCCCTGTTGTGCTCTTCCAGACAACGGATCGTGCTTCAGCAGTGTTTCTTTTCCCACCATCCCTCCCTATCCAACTTATTCACACCATCATAATATTATCGTACCCACTAACCGGGTCCACTCTCACAACTGGTGTTATCTAGCTATTTGCTGCGGCTCTGCCTTGCGCTATATTACATCCATTTAGCATTGCAGCTCTACGTTGAGCTAACAGCAGCTCTACTTTGAGCTAACAGCAGCTCTACTTTGAGCTAACAGCAGCTCTACTTTGAGCTAACCGCAGCTCTACTTTGAGCTAACAGCAGCTCTACTTTGAGCTAACAGCAGCTCTACTTTGAGCTAACCGCAGCTCTACTTTGAGCTAACAGCAGCTCTACTTTGAGCTAACAGCAGCTCTACCTTGAGCTAACAGCAGCTCTACTTCGAGCTAACAGCAGCTCTACTTTGAGCTAACAGCAGCTCTACTTTGAGCTAATCGCAGCTCTACTTTGAGCTAACAGCAGCTCTACTTTGAGCTAACCGCAGCTCTACTTTGAGCTAACCGCAGCTCTACTTTGAGCTAACCGCAGCTCTACTTTGAGCTAACCGCAGCTCTACTTTGAGCTAACAGCAGCTCTGCTCTGAGCTAACAGCAGCTCTGCTCTGAGCTAACACCAGCTCTACTTTGAGCTTCAAACCAGTTGTTTCGAAACCAGCACTCCTCAATCCAAAGATGCCTCTTTGTTGACTTGTTTGTGTGAGGGATGGGGCTAACTCCAGAATATGCAAGGTGACCCCTATTTTCGCCGCGGTAGACCTGTTCCAACCCACTTATAGAACGTATTTGAAGTATCCACATATGGGGCAAACTCAAAAATAAGCTGCAAAAAATATTCAAAGTTTCATTTTTTGCGTCTTTTTGTTCTTCTCCAGGAAATGACGACCTGAATCCCATTGTCAACCAAAGTATACATTTTTCGGTGTTGATATCATCTTAGTCAATACCTCGAACAGTCTGTAAAATTTTATGTCATATTTTCTGTCCTAACTGGTGTTATGGACGATTTCTCATCAATTTTGGGATTTTGTGTTATTTTGTGTCATCAAGGAAAATTGTGTTTTTGGCAAGACCTATTCGGGCACTTGAAAAACTGATGTTACTAAGCGAAAATATAAGGCTGTACCTATTCAAACCTGTTGTCAGATTGGGCTGATGTTGAAATTAAATTTTTGGGCCTAACTGTCCCGAACCCCCTTAACTGAGCAACAAGCCCTGCTATTTTACAGATCGTTAATACTACCGGACATGTTGTATGGATCTAATGCCTTCTTCTCGGTTCTCTCTGCGCACCAACGGCATCAGCTTTCGGTCCTCGACAAGCGATGTATCCGCTGCGTTGCCAACCAGCCATTCCCCTCCCACACAGATCCCATCTACACCCGTCTAGGCCTCATCCCCATCATCCAAAACGCCCACTGTAAACTCCGCCTCCTCATGCTTCGTATCCACACCGCCAGAATTAGTAATCTCCTGTCCAAGCGCCTACGTCGCCAGACTGAAGGCGTCACTCAGATCAACGATCCAAATGCGTATGTTGTCCCTGCCACCAGGTGAGTCTCTGGTGACTGTCGGCCGCTCGTTTCTGCTGTTAGATTATGGAACGCCCTGCCCCAAGAGTTCAAGTCCCTCGCCTGCCATAGGTCATTCAAGAGACTTTTAAAGGTTTATTTTTATGGTTAGCCAGCATCTAGGCTTGGACTTGGAGTCGTGACTCAACTGTGACTCAACTGTGCTTTCTTCTTCTTCTTTTTTCTTTTTTTCCCTTTCTCTTTTTCTTTTTGAGTATTTGCAGTCTGTGTTTTCTGTGTTTTTCTCTCTTTCGTGGAGGCTTGCTTGTTGTATCCTTGGCTCTCGGCCGTTACTTTATCGCCATCATAATATTGGGCACCATTGCCCGTTTGGTCTGCGATACAAAATAAAATTTCAACAACAACAACAACAACACTTGCTTCTGCGAACTTTTGCGATTGTCCATTATCGTGATAGGTCAAATAATTTGTCCTAAAAAACCTGAGTGCACGAGTCCTAGCGGTTACGACCGTCATCGTTTGAGATGCTTTGT
>NC_088646.1:17967779-17980279 GCF_964019385.1 Sycon ciliatum
GAGAGAGAGAGAGAGAGAGAGAGAGAGAGAGAGAGAAAGAGAGAGAGAGAGGAGAGAGAGAGAGAGAGAAAGAGAGAGAGAGCACAGCGCCGAGGTAACACAGCTGACCTGAGTTGCAAGATCCAAGACGTTGCCGCGCTGCAGCAGAGTCTTGTCATTCTGAGAGAGGAAGTTACCCACTGACATTAGAGCTAGAAAGTAGAAAGGCAGCATTCCAACACACCAGCAAGAGGACAGACAGATTATGAGAACGTGAGCTTCATCCCAATGAAGATGCTACAGTACAGCTTGAAACTGTCAAAAAGCTATAAGATTATTACCTAGGCTAGCACAAGTAACGCCATACATACGGGCCTGGTTTAAATCTGCTTGGGAAAATTTATTTTCCATTGCTATCAGGGTCGGCCTCTTTTTCTCTGTGCTGCGCTGATGAGTTCACAAAGAACGAAATAGCATGCTGTACGCAGATTGAGTATTTTAGGATATCCAGTTACATATCGGCATCGGACAATGCGCCAACAGAAGATGCAGGGCATACACCTCTCTACTATGATACCCACTGACAGGACAAGCACAAGTAGTCTATAGTGCATACAGCAAAGCTGCTGAAGCACATCAGCAGCCACAGTCAAGCCCAGCATAGGTCAGCATGCGTGGCAGTCATGTTGTATGCCATGCCAGGGGCGTCGGAACCGGTGCGGCAGGTGCGGCCAAAGCCGCACCAATAATTTTCAAAGTTTTTATTTTAGAAAATCTAAGTTAGTTAGAGAAATAACACTAAGAGCAACAGCAGTGAAATTTACAAGTGTGAATTTTAACAATCAAAGCGAGAAATGAACAAAGGAGAAAGGAAGGAAAGACAACGTGATAACACATAACAGCTGTACATTACACCTAGAACATTAACGGCCAAGCTTGGCCGCACTAAACAGGACACGTTACTTGAACAATTTCAACCCAATTATACTATCTTTCTGTATAAGCCTAATTTGTGTGTACAGAAAGATAGTATAATTGGGTTGAAATTGTTCAAGTAACGTGTCGTGTTTAGTGCGGCCAAGCTTGGCCGTTAATGTTCTAGGTGTAATGTACTGCTGTTATGTGTTATCACGTTGTCTTTCCTTCCTTTCTCCTTTGTTCATTTCTCGCTTTGATTGTTAAAATTCACACTTGTAAATTTCACTGCAGTTTTTATTTTATTTTTATTTTTCACATTTCAACCTTGTTGGCACATGGTGGCTTGTCGACTCTTGTACAGGTACATGTACCATGTTTTACATCGACAATGCGGTGTATCATCAGCATGCATATTCTTATTTCTCATATTATTCTGTAGCGTTAAAATATGGCCTTTTAGGCCCAATTTTCAAAAAATGTCCCAGGGGAGGACCCCCGCACCAATGTTAAACTCCTTCCGACGCCCCTGCAAGTACACCCGGTGACTCATGTACACCTGGTGACTCATGTACACCCGGTGACCGACTCCCCTTACCATTCCAGAGCCCCTTCCAGTCGTACGCCAGTCGTATTCTACACCGCTTCTGGTAGCAGAGCAGGCGATGGATGATGCCCAGACACTTGGAGTAGAGCTCTATCTGAATCTTGGGGCACATGTGTGTCAGCATCAGCTCAGTGACTAACTCTGCAGTTCACACAACACAAACATGAAAACCAACCAAAATGACGCATTGAAAGAAGGCCACTAAAGAAGGCGAGTCTGCCCGCATACCTTTTAAAAAGCTCGTCCGCTTAGTGCGCTTACAGATCTACAAGGAAAGTCATAGTTAGTGTCACAACACAGTGCACTCTACAGATTTGGGACAGTACCAATTCCGGACAGCAACTTGACACCAAACAGCCTGCACTCTACATACACATACACATTAGTCGGATCCTGCGGTCAATCACTTTTTGGCAAATTTCTTGGCTACCACCTTGAGACTATTATCATGCTGTTGTCACCACTCGCCTATTTGCACATGTTTCAAGAAAGCCTCTTGAATGATTCTCATTCGACCTTACCTTGTTTGTTTATTTATTTATTTTCCCTCTTGCCCTGCCCCACATGGGTGGCGCTTGGGAGCGCTTAGTGCGCTCAGTGAAGATCGCCCTGAAGGCTACTCTCAAGGAACGGACGCCACGTGACGAGGTGCTGACCACCGTCATGGCCGAAGCAGAGGGCATCGTGAATGGCCGGCCACTGACGTACGTTTCTGTCGATCACGCTGATGCCGAGAGTCTGATGCCAAGTCACTTCCTACTCGGCGGCAACCACCGAGCTGTTGCGCCAGGAAAGTTTGACGAAAAGTGCCAGAGGAAGCAGTGGCAAATTTCCCAGGCCATGATTGATATGTTCTGGCAGCGTTGGGTTCGAGAACATCTCCCCACGCTAACGCGCCGGACAAAGTGGTTCAAGGCGGCAGAGCCGATCAAGATTAACGACGTTGTCGTCATTGCAGACCCACAGTTGGCCCGAAGCTCCTGGCCGAAGGGCATAGTGGATAGTGTGTACCCTGGCAAGGACGGCAAGATCCGCATTGTGGACGTCCGCACAGCGATGGGAACATTCCGTCGCCCAGTGTCGCGGATCTGTGTGCTTGATGTCCGTGGATAAGTCATGTGTTGGGTAACTGCATCAGTTAGCAGGTGGGAGAATGTTGTCGCCACTCGCCTGTTTGCACATGTTTCAAGACAGCCTCTGGAATGATTCTCATTTGATCTTACCTTGTTAGTTTATTTTATTTTCCTCTGAGTCACGTTGGTGCAAACACGCACGTGGAGATACTCCAGTCTACAGCCATGTCGTCTATTCTGTTATTTCGAGTGTCCATGCTATTGTTCTACTGACACTGATAATTCTCTCCTTCTGTCCAATCACGTTCTACTCTGCTTCTCCGTGTGAATCCTACACGTTTCAAAGAGATGTTCACCATGTAGCATTCACGCTACCGCCCAATTTACCCGCTTCACATCCTGAGCGGCGGACTCCATGATCATCGCGCAGAGTTTTAATGTTGAACTGTGCGCGCACCGCACCCTTCAACCAACGAACATCAAACAACTGGATGGGGATAAAAGCGATTGGATCCGCCTTGATCAGTCCCATTCAACTATCGCCAGAACCGGCGTACATCATGCTCTTCAGTTGTTCCGTTTGTATGAAGACCACGACCGGCCTCTGGCCGTTCGTGGCCCACGTGATGTCCAAGGGACATCGGCAAAATCTGGAGGCCGGTCGTCAGCCTTTATTCAAGTGTAGCTGGTAAGTGATCTGTTATGCACTTATCTTTATTTGAAATACAGGAGATCTTATACATCTTGCTTTTATCTGTTTCCCCCATGCAGCGACAACGAATGGCGGAATCTTGCCAACATGAAGGAGCACATCTCAACAACCAGCCATCTAAGACACTATTTGGAGAAGGTTGCCGCCTACTACGGGGTGTTGCGAGCAGAGAGCCTTATCACCCTTGTCCTATCACATACAGAGCTTTTAAATGTATAATTAAACAGTTTAAAACCAACATATCTGTGTTAAATGTTTGTGGGGATGACAGCCAAAGGGCTCTCCGGCACGTGATGATGGTTGCAATCACGTGACCGAGACAGTGATAGATGGACACTACATGTGCACGTCGTGTGCGCACGTGATCGATCAGCACGTCTACACACCGGAGCATGATTTTCAAAAGCGATGCATGCCAGAAAAAAGATGCTATCAATCTCGACAGCGCCTCCTAGGCGTCGACAGACATCTGATTAGTTTTCTGAAGAAAACAAACATTGGTGACTTCCTCTCAGCTCACTTCAACCTTCATCCCCTGCAAGAAACGTTACATTCTCTGAAGAAATCCTGTTTGTACAAAAGTCTCAACAATGCTATTGCACTATCGTGCCTCCTATTCGATTGCAATTACTGTAATTTCACAAAATTTCGGTGTACTTTTATTTTCGGTACTTTCGGTGCGTCTGTTTCATACCTAAAATTTCAATACACCGAACAAACACTAACACACATAATCCAATAGGGAACTGCTTCTCTGTACCGAAAATTTCTGTTCACCTAACCTAGCCTGTTGCCCTCATACCGAAAATATTGAGCACCGAAAATTTCTGAAATTAGAGTATATCGTTCAGAAGTGTTTACGCGCCTTCCTTCCACGCAGCAACGTTTCCTGGCTACGGTTTGCGCGAATGTTCAAACCCTTGCCGGTGAGATTTTCTCTCCTTTGGTGTCTTCATTTCATGGAGAGTTCGCGCCAGCTCACACCGCAACACGTGTCGAACGCTCGTAAAAAATCTACACCACCTCACAGCACCAAACCGTCTGTGCACATTCTTATCTGCGATGCAGCCGACCTCTACCACCAACTGTGCGTGCTCGAAGATGCCCCGAGGCGAGGGTAGATCTCAACTTCTCAAGCAGCTTGCATGATCGTCCACGTTCTACTCTGCTTCTCCGTCTCTCTTCTATTCTGTTTCCGCTTCGAACGTGTAGTTGTTTGAGCTGCTCTCACGATAAATTATTTTGTATTTGAAAACCCTTCGTATCCGCGATCATGCGCTTGTACAACTGCGCTGTGCTGTATGATAGAGCTATGACTATGAGTACGAGTCATGCTCACACTATGATACTTTTTGTGTCACGTGTACGTGGTGGCGCAAGCGCGCTGTGCCTTTTCTGGCCCTTTCTTGCTTCCTTTTGCAGTTTTTGAGTTATGCCAGTTATGGTTGAAGTCTTTTGCAAGGAGAAATCCAGAGCTTCTAATGGTGTGTTGCCCCATTTGCGTTCGGAGAGTGAGCTTAGAAGTTTGTTTTTCAAGCTGAGTGTAGCGTAAGAGTGTACAAATGCACTGTCACTCATCAGAAATTTCAAGCCGGTGATATCTAATGCACCCTTCTACCCCCCCCCCCCCATCCCTCCTACCCCTCCACTCCCTCCTACCCCCTCCACTCCCTCCTACCCCTTCCACTCCCTTGTGCCCCCCCCCCCACTCCCTCCTGCCCCCCACTCCCTCCTGCCCCCCCCCCACTCCCTCCTGCCCCCCCCCCCCCACTCCCCTACTCCTCCCCTCCCTCACTCCCCCTACCTCTCCCCTACCCCTCCCTCACTCCCCATACCTCTCCCCTACCCATCCCGGCCTGCCCAGAACCCTAGTCAAAGTCATGCCATTACCAGTAGTACAGTTGGCAGGTGGCTTACCAAGTATTGCACATGCCAGTGGCTTGGACGTTACAGCTGCTTGCTCCTTGACCATTCGGTGTCGGCGAGGCTGTCATGATATAAGAGCACACACCGCATACATAGCACACACCCAACAATGGGCCAACATGCAGATCGAAACTGTTCAAAGGAATGGATGGCTAGAAAAACAAAGACCTGCAAAGCTGAAAAGAGGTTGCTTAGGACATGGAGCGGCACAGGTTGGTATAATATTATATTCCTCTCAGGGGGTGGGGACAGCTACGCAGGCACACATATAAGCAATTATACGTTACTACATCAACTACATACCGCCTTGTAGAGCTGCACCGGGAATCCCATGTTGGCATCGTGCAGGAACGCGTTGGCATATTGATCCTGAGCAGCAGTAGCGACAACAACGACGACGACAACAACGACGACAAAAACATATGCACGTGCAGAAAACGAAAAGTCACACGCAATATCTGAATAAGGTTCGCACGTCCGTGTTACACAAGGCTATGCAATTGTGTAGAGAAACAAAACCGAATAGGCTGTGTAAAAAAAATGCCACGAGGGATCCCTGCATGCATACTCCTGTGTAGGGTGTAGACAAGGAGCCGGCGGCACATGCAAAAGGCACTGGAAACACTAGATATGTCTACTACTGGCAAGTGGAAACAGTGCACGAGATGTAGAGCTTCCCAAGTTACATTAACGACTCTCAAAGCACCGCTCCCTAAAAAAATATATCTTCAAGAAAGCACTACTCTGCACCCTGCTTCAACTTACCTCACAAATACAAGTCAAAATATTCAAGCAAAGTCGGGCACGTGCACCTGAAATGCCCTCTGTAAGTACACCACACGCACATATGCACAGACAGACAGATGCACGCACGCACGCACGCACGCACACACACACACACACACACACACACACACACACACACACACACACACAGAAAACCGCCATGTATACCACAGACAGACAGACATACGCACACATACAAATACACACAAATAATGGAAGTTTCCGGAGGAGGAAGGAGGAAACTGTAGTTATCACCAACCCTCACCGCGCCCAGCTCACGCCGCTACGGCGTGTGACCTGAGCTGGGCGCCCTGCCGTGCAGTATGGAACTGTCCTCAAGCCAGTCACGTATTTGGCAGCCCAGTGAGCTGTCTACCGGATCGCAGCGTTTAGAAGCGCCAAATGCGGCAGGGCCAGTCTCAGGCTGGTCGCGTAGGCGGCAGGCCGGCGGGCGACCGGCAAGGCTGCATTCGCATTCGGCTCACTGAAGTGATACAGGTGCTTCGACGGCACCCCGTGGCGCATCAGGGAGGCATCTGGGGCCCAGGCAGCCCGCCCGTAAGTGCACCACCGTATCAGGTATGCGCAGGTGGAGCAGCAGAGCAAGATGTGTGCCGGACACTCACCATCATCCGGTCGACTGCATGGTTGTGCGACTTTACACAGCCGGCACTCATTACTTGCTATTGCTTGCAGAAGGCCAGAATTTTTTTTCTTTTCGCTCTTTCCCTTCTTCCAGGCACGGCTTCATGTTAGAGCAGTAAATTGCAGTTAGGGACTCAGCTGAGTCAAGCTGGACTCAGCGTGTCAAGTTTGGCATAATACAATAAGCGCGCTATCCCCAAACAGTTGTGTGGTTATTGTGTGAGTGTATATGCAGGAGTCCGCGGTCACGTGAGGGGGAGTCATAGATTCAGTAAAGACTGTGCTGGTAGAAGAACATAATTATCATGTCTCCTGTTTGGCCAGTGGAAACCAGGGAGTAGCAAAGTCCCTGGTGGAAACACACTGCTCTGCACAGACACAGCATGGGGTAGTCTATCTGTGTGTGTGGGTGTGTGTACGTGTGCGTGTGTGCACATCTGTGTGTGCTCCAGTACATGTAGATCCAGCATTAAAAGAAAAAAAGAAAGAAAAAACAAGTTCCCACACCGGGAATCGAACCCGGGCCGCGGCGGTGAGAGCGCCGAATCCTAACCACTAGACCATATGGGAGCCATATGTTGCAAGCACCACGCACCAATTATGTGATATGGGGCTTGCCAGTACAGGTGGACAGATTCCACTTTATAATACATAGACAAATGTGTGGGATTTGTGCTGATAATTCGAAGTTAGGAAAGTGTAATTCGAAGTTCACTGTACATTGTACTGATCAGTTCAGTTTGCATGAGCAGGCTGTGCTGGTCGTTCAATATCCGTGAAATCTGTGTCTAAGGTTCACAGCGCAACTCTGCGTGACCATGAGAGCATTTTGACATACATATTGTGTTGTCGGTTCATGTTTGGATGATTAGAAGTTGTTGCCTGGCATTATGAGGTTCGAATTATCAGGTTACCACCTGTAAAAACAGTTACAAAACTCGTGTGTAGTCCACGCAGTCTGGTCACCACACAAGCCAAAAAACGCCAAAGTGCATGTACGAGAGTAAGAGTACATAACCCCCTACAGAACCCCCAGGGGTTATGTACAGTCAACTTGGCTAATAACGACTGCGGATATAACGACAATTCGCGAATAACGACAGCATGTCCATGCCCCGAGCAAAGTCCCTTCCAACTGTAATACATATAATGAGACTTCGGGTATAATGACACTTCGCGAATAAGGACACTTTTTTGATGCCCCGCCGAATGTCGTTATAAGCGAAGTTGACTGTACTCTTGATGCGAGTAAGGTGCACCATACCATACAAGTGCGGGTACTAGTGCATGGTCCCGGAACAGTGGAAGTGTACCCACACTCTTCCTTCAGTGCAGTGCAGTGCAGTGTATAGACTACTAGTGCAGACCTACCCTGTACGCACTCCATGGCAAAGTTCCGATTCGAATGGAAATGCCTTTTTGGTGCATTTAAAATTATCATTGTTCATAGCTAGCAATGACAGAATTTGTGAAAAGGTGAACAAGGATTAATCATGGCAAAATGGCGGCTATGAAACTGCCGGTGGTCACCGTGCCACAGATGTGTGAGCTACTACGCCCCTGCAACCAACACAGTATTGCCTATAGCATGCTGATACAGTAGTGCTCTGTCACTGTCCTTACCTTTGATATCCTGCATAGAGATGGAAGCACTGGTTAGAAAGGCACCGAGTAGATTCACAGGCTCAGCAATAGACTTTGCTGTTGCGTCTGAACTTGATGAGCCAGCTAACATCATGTAGAAAGGGCAAACAATGAACAAAACAACGGCAACAGACAAAGTCAGTAGGTGACTAACACTGAAAGGAACATCTGCTACAGCAAGACCAGGCAACAAGCATGTCCCACCCTGGCTATGAGCCGCAGACAAGCACAGCATATTGCAATGAACTAACCATACTGCTGGATACGTAGCTAACCACTTTCACAAGAAGCACAACCACTCACCACCATCACTAACAAGTAACAGCACTACTCAAATCAACACTCCATGCCCTTCCCTCTATTATGAATACATGCACCAGTAGATCTCATCCAGAAGTAGAATGGGAGATTCAAGAAGGTGATAATCCCAATCAAGGTCGCTCACACACTGTACTCCTCCACCTTGACCCATCCTCTCTGCCTCGCGGCTGCTGCTGCTACTGCTACAGTACAATAACACTGTAGTGGAACATGTAGAGCCGTGCGCTTGCAACGGAGAGTAGACATAGTGATTGTTCATGCAGTGTCACACAGTATTGTCACACAGTATTGTCACACTTACTCAGCATCCTTGCCATGGCCGGTGAACTGTTCTCCGTGATAGGACTGGCCGGTACTTGTGCATGCGTCTAAGACACAGAGAGCGATGCAGAGTATAATCCAGACACACTTTTTAAAGACAGAAAAACTCAAACTAGGCTGAGGTGAAAAAGCACACGCCAGGCGACGGCCAAACAGAAAACACATCTCATGTAACCAGTGTCTTTCACGCATTCAAGAAATTGCACATTCACACCCACACCACTTTCCCTACAGAAGCAACATCACCCCTCCTAGCAGCAAATCAATGCTGTAATACGTGTGCATGCATTACATACACGCACGTGGACACCCACACTCTCACTCACCTGTGTTAAAATAGTCATAAAGTTTCGGTTCAAGTGTACAGCCTCGTACAGTGACAGCAAGATGATAGAATGGGCTTCTCTGCAGGTGTAAGGAAGAATGGAAAGTTCAAAACCAGACAGTGTTCACCCAATCACACACAGCACGCAAGCACATACATCCTACATCCGAATCACAGATGACGGATGACACACGCACATACATCCTATCCTACATCCAAATCACAGGTGAACGGATGACGAATGAGTACATGATACTGTACTGTACTGCAACACCAGAGTAACACATGGTGCTAGGATGGTTGCATGGCAGCATCTAACACCCTGCCAGAGACCGGCAACCCAAACCAGAAGCCAGCATGCTGCATGGCAAGAATGTGACACGGTACACACATCATGTCATAAAACCAGCAAGGACGGAGAGGAGGGAGAATTTTAGAACATAAACACTTGCTTTAAAAGATAACCTAGCATTAGCCAGTGCCACCTGGTTCATTAAACGTTTTTTAAAAGGTAACCCAAACTCTTCAGAGGGAAAACCTTTCCTAGAGGGAGGGCTGCACTGTTGATTTGTTCTAAGTTGTTCATTGCCCGGGGTAGACCACAGAAATGAAATTTGTACGGGGGTGGGGGATGCTTGCATGTTGTACTTGCTGGCCTCAAAGTTTGGAAAAGTGCAATTTTCAAACTCCAAGCAGCCATAAGTACAGCAAGGCGCACGTATCCGCCAATCAAATATAATTTCTGCGGTTTGCGCATGCCAGAAAACAAGTTGGAGCAGAATGAACAGTACGTCTCCTGTAACACCTTTTCACCTCCACATTAGTTGGAGCTACCTTTTGAAAGCAGTGGCTAAATTCATATTGAAGTAAAAAGCTATCGTGCTGTCTATGCGTGTGTTCAAAATAAGACACGTCTACTGTCCGGCTAACCTTGGATGCTCCTTTACTTCATCGCCTGCCACAAACATACCACCAACCTGCATGCATCCAAAGCACACACACACACACACACACACACACACACACACAAACAGCACGCACGATTGTGAGACTCAAGGTCAATAGCATGCCACCGCACGCGGTATGAAAACGAGTGTGCACAAGAGCTGTCATACATGTACCTTGCACTGTTCGCAGCAAGGCACTTGGACTTTCAGGGAGGATGGTATCGACAAGAGACACTTGGCTCCCATGCCGTCAAGTAGCACCAGCATTGCAAGGTGAGAAGAAGGCTGGATTTGTTTGTTGTTGTGTTGCAGTGTGTTCAAGTACAAACTAGACTCTGGAGACCTTCACCAGAGCTAAGCTCAACACAAGTCATGCATAGACTCCGCACAAGTCATGCATAGACTCCAACAACAAATCATGCATAGACTCCAAAAAGTCATGCATAGACTCTATAAGTCATAATTCATGCATAGACACTAAATAATTCATGCATAGACACTAAATAATTCATGCATAGACTCTAAATAAGTCATGCATAGACTCCAAATAAGTCATGCACAGACTCTGCAAGGCATGCTTACCCAGGAACTGATTGATCCCAGCCACCCAGGTGACGCTGACATCTCAGCTGCATGCTTCCTAAACACACGCAAGCACACATATGCAAGATACAGTGTGGGTGCGTGGGTGCGAACTCACATACGCGGGATGAAGCAGTCAGTACGATTGCCACTGCGCCAGCAAGTGTCCACCATGCAACAGATATCTACACAACATGGGACTTCAGTTTTCATTTCATAACTGTATGTATGAGTCAGATCGGTGCAGACTATACTAGCATCTCACTGACACAAAATACAGCACTCTCAAGCAGGGTGCCACGCATTTATTCCGCTTGCTGTGGAGAGCGGTGATGTGGTGTCAGAAGGCTGGCTGCAAACTTGTGCACGATACCAGTATGCAATGCACATATCCAATACTGCTCAGAATCAATTACATGTAAGCGAGTGCAGGGGCAACAAAATAACGGCATCGATTGTGAAGAATGTCCACAAGTCACACTACTCTGGCAGTTAGGCTGATGACACATGTGTGCCAGTCTCCGGCAACAGCTAGGTAATTCTGTCCAGTGCAGCTGCCATGGAGAGACCACCGATAGTCATTTGCTGAGTGCAAGTCTGTCACAGGCGCAGCGTTTTGCGACACAATATTTGGTATCAACTCACAGTCCAGTGAAACCTGTCTAAGCCGACCAGTCAAGGAACCGTACAAACGTGATTCCTGTGTACAGGCGGTCTCATCATTTGGTCCTAGTTGCAGTGGTCCTCTGGAATAGGTGGTGGCTGCAGCCTTACCAGAGTGGTCACCTCGACAGGTTTTACGCTACATGACTGTACTACCAAGCACCAAGACAAGACGGTCTTCCGTCACCCAAGATGGCCTACCCCGGCATCGGCAGAGCTGGACAGTGCCCACCTACTGATTGTTTGTTACTGTCTTTCGTAGGGTGGTGCATTTCAATAAAAAATAAACAAACACTTCGTAGCTGGTGCTCAGTCAAGTGGTACGCAGTGCGGGAAAGACTTCAAAGTGGTGTGCACTAACCTGTTGACAGTTGATAGAACTCCAGATATTACCACACCGAGGCCCTGAGCAAAGCGTGAAAAGCAAGGAGCACACTTTCTTGCACTGTTCATGAATTGCTATACATGTACGTGCATGGGTAGTACACCTCAGTGACCTGTATACAAATCATCACAACCGAGCACAGTACAGTCTGTATCGGCTATAGCGTACCCTTTTGATTTCCGTGATTTTATCACTATAACCGATGCATCACTATATGCGATACGATCGATTTTTTCTTTCTTTTTTCGATCGAAACATAAAAGGCAAGGAAATACTTCTAGCATGGCGTTTTGACAAATGAGCATGCTGCATAGTTGACAGTGCCCGCATTTCCATAAAAAAATTCTGTTATGTACATGTATCACTATAAAAATCAAAACGCGAAGAGAGTAAAAAATAGGACCTTTGATATTATTGCTACATGTATTTTAAAGTTATCACTATAGCCGATAACAAGAATAGATAAACAAGAGTGTGCAACTCCGGATCTCTCCTGCACAATCTGCAGATACGGCGGAATTTTTTGTTTACGTCACCTTTTTTCAGAGAAACGCGGATTCTGCCGCAGAGCAGTGTGAGAGCACGTGCTGGGCACCGACCTTGTAGTGTAAAGCCCAGCCAAGTACACGAGGGAAAACTCTCCAAAAGGCTCGCAGCGCGTGCGTCGTC
>NC_088646.1:17985279-17987779 GCF_964019385.1 Sycon ciliatum
TCATGCCACGTTCTAGCCTAGGCCATACTAAAGAAGAGGCACCTGTGACGTGTGTGTGTGTAGGTAGCAGACACGATCAGTACGAGTAGCAGTAGCAGCCGCGCGCAGAAGCACTGAGCACGCGAAGCGTGCGAATCATGTATATGTAGCCACCTAGCCTAGGCCATAGGTAGCACCAAGAGTACATAACTACACTGTGTAGTTATGTACTCTTGGTAGCACTAGCAGCCGCACAAGCGCTGCGGACCACGTGAACCGTTCTCTGCAAATAGAAACATCTGCAACAAAAGGATACAAAAGATCTGCACTGACTGCACTCTGCATCTGATCTGCAGTGAAGAGCGCATCGCACTTTTGTTCGTAATTATTTTTATGAATTTTTTGAGCCGCTTCATCCGCCACCAGGTGATGGACAACCCTGACCAGCCTCCCAAAGGCGTAACAGACGTCCCTCCTTCTCCTTCCAACGATGAAGAACCTCCCTCACTGATGACCAGGACTTCAGCAGTCTGGCCACCACCACGTGCTGAGCACGTGTGCTGTTCATGTACTTGCTTCACCCGCATGCCATGCGCCACGTTCGGCCAGGCAACGCTGGCCGGGGGTGCTGCTAGTGGGATTATAGAGAGACCAGCGCCAGTCTAAAATTGTATTGCCCAAGAAAGTACATACCCTGTTTAGGTTCCAGGAGTATGGAAGAAATGTTGCCAATCAACACCTGCACAATAGACAGAAAGACAACCATCCATGCAAACACACACGCACACACACACACGCACACACAGATAACTCACCAGTGTGTGAAAACCAGCGAGCAGCAAAATATACACTCTATAAAGAGTATTACTGGCAGATCATGACAGGATGATGGCCAATTCACCAGACGATACTAGCAGTCCACTTGTTACATACACACATGTACATAAGTTACATACAAGTTATGACAACTTGGCCGGGCTCTGGTAGAAAGGAATCTAATCATCTAAATTCAAGTTGAGTCAAATCTCTTTAGGACGAACACCAAGGGACCAATGGTATTTGTTCGCAATAACGGGAGTTCTTCTTATCCATTTTTATAATCAGTGAATCCACAGTGATTTACCCAAGAGAGTTATGAATGCTAGTTCTTCTAAAGCGAAAGTTTGTCTTATCAGTGTTCTCTAAAGCGAAAGTTTGTCTTATCAGTGTTGTTCTTCTCTAAAACAAGGTTTCACTGCGCGTGCCGACGGCAGCACCAACCTGCATTTCGGTGACGGCCCGCTCAAATCCCACCAGCACGTTGATGATGTCCACTCCGGATAGCTTGCGGAAAATGCAGCGCACCAGTACGCACAACGTCTGCAGCAACCCAGAAAAGCACAGAGTGTAGTCAATGACATCATAATCAGTGTAGTCAATGACATCATAATCATCGTCATCCCACAAGCACAACCATGGCATTGGAGTGGGTGCAGTGGGGATGGTGGGTGCAGTGGTGGTGGTGGTAGCATGGAATGAACTGTCAATCAAGACAAGGCAGGGAGATAACAGAGGAACAGTGGTTACTTGGGGCAAGCCAGCTCTCACAAGAGTCACAACAAATACCAGAATACAGCCAATTTTAACTGCAGGTGCTGCCATTCACAAGCTAGAAGTCTAACAGAATGAAGACCACACTGATCACACAGACAAGAAGCGATGAGAGTCAACATTGGCTCAGAAACAGCAGGCAGGTCCCTCATTCTTCCAAGCAGAGAGTGGTTGGTATCGATACAGTACACGACCGTCATAATTACATGTACTTCGAAGTACTGTAAAGTACCGCGAGAGCGCCCCACCACCTAGTCCTTTCATGGTCATATTATGGAGGTAGTCTCCTGTCTGTAGGTTATATGACACGAACCCTGTACACATACTGCACATTGTGCTGTCAATCCGTACTCAATTTACCTTCGAGCGGACACGAGCTCCACACAAAAACCTGCTAAGTGTTACCTTGTACACCAAGGTTCTCACACCGTACAAACTTTGTCGCACTCTGCCATACGATTTTCCTTTCCCTGGCTGTAAAATCAAGATGGGGCGCTCTCGCGAGACGGGGTGCTCTGGCGGTACTTTACGGCACATGTACTGGTACTCTCAAAGGAAAAGCAGTACATGTATTGAACTGACATGTATTGAAGTGCCTCATTCGTAAAGGACATATTCGTACAGCCCTCTGAGACACATAACACATACTACAGAGGTTCCAGTGTACAGCAATCAATACTAATCAAAGTAATCACGGAGATATAGATGTACAGTACCTGCAGAGCATTGACCCGACAGATCGGCTGGTTATCACTACTGAGCGTTGCTGCACATCGTGCAAAGATCACATTGAATGCCGGCTGTCAAGGTACCACCGCCACCAGCAGAAGCAGAGAGCAAATAAACCAACGAGCACACACACACACACGTACACATTACAGACACCAACACCGACAGGCAGGTAACATACAGACATACACATGCACGTATG
>NC_088646.1:17992779-18045279 GCF_964019385.1 Sycon ciliatum
TCGGTAATTAATCCCTGCCTATTGAGGAAGCTGGTGAGGTGCTCGGCGATGATGGCGTCCAGAATCTTCGCTATGGCCGCCGGCAGCAGGGAGATAGGCCTGCAGCTAGCTGGCTCCGCAGGTTTACCGTTCTCTTTGTAGATAGGTATGACTGTAGCCAACTTCCAGTCACTAGGTAGCTGCCCGAGGCGGAGACTAGTGTTGAAGAGGTGGCACAGGGACTGCGTTATCACGGGTGCCCCTTCTCTCAGTATGACGTTCGTGATATCCCCGCCCACAGACTTGTGCTTGGGCAGAGTGCGCTGCTTGCGGAAGACTTCGTGCTGGGTTATGTTTGGCAATTGAAACTGGAGATCTGGTGTAAATTGTGCTGGTGGTAGGGTGGTAGCACACGGGTCAAAAGACGGATTTGGGGAGAACTGGCTTTTGAAGCAACGGGCCAGTGCTTCTGCTTTAGAAGAATCACAAGCCGCATCTCCACAATCATCAACCAGGGTCGGGATGGTCGCTCGCTTCTTGCTGATCTGGGCAATTTTCTTGGCCTTGGCCCACCATTTGTAACAGTTTTTGTCCCTATCAATACGCGAGCAAAGCTCTTCGAAATAGAGGGACTTGCTGCGTTTTTGACTGTTTGTAAGAGCATTTCTCACCATCTTGTACGCTATCCAGTCTTCCAGCGCTTTCGTTCTCTGGGCTAATTTGAAAATACGGTTTTTGTTCCTGTGCATTCGCTTGTGCTGGGCGGTGAACCAAGGCTTCGTGGTCTGCAGTCTTCTCGGCTTCAATGTTCGCATGGCCAAGTGGCGCTGGATACTCTCATTGGCATAGGAGTGCCAAGAGTGCCAGGCGCTTTCCATACAACTGGCGCCATCTATACACTTTCGGAGAGGCTGCAACCAGAGGTCCGCTCGCATAGCCTCAAAGTCGGTGCGTGCGTAATCCGGTACCGCTATCTGCTCACGAGTTTGCTGTCTGAGTTGCCTCAGTTGAATGTTGCAGAGTACTGGACAGTGGTCGGAGAGCGGAGGCAGCACTTCGGGAGTGGTGACTAGATGGGGAGTATTGGTGATGACAAGGTCAAGCAGAGACGGAGGCGATCGACCTGTTGGCGCGTAACGAGTGGGTGTGTGGGTGACGAGTTGGAGAAGACCCAGTCCCAGGTCATCCAGCGTGGCGATCAGTTTCCGGCCTTCTGTAGTATCTGGGTCGGACTGGAGCCAACAGGACATTCTGTAATTCAAGTCGCCGATCAGAATGAGGGGGAGATGGGGGTTGTCAAGGTGTCGGGTGACAGTGGCATGGAAAGCATGGAAAAATGTTTCGCGTTGGGCCGCTATGGGATGCGATCTCTGCTGCACCTAGAACGTACATGACATCAAGAGTACTCTTGATGACATGTACATGTACATGACTGTAGACAAGCATACCTGCCTTCAACCTATAAACGCCTCTGCTTTTTCCTTCTTCTTCATCATCAGACATCTTACAATCTAGACACCGCAGCTGTAGTCCGACTTTCAATCATCCAAACCCGATGCACGGTCTTGTTGTCGCATGTCGTTCGTGCCTCTCTTCATACATGCATGTTTGGTATGTCGACAAAGCCGAAACCATGTGGAGCAGAATTCAAGGAAGTACGGCCGGTTTGTGTGGCTCTCCCACTGCCACTGCTGTTCGAGAAGAATCATAGGCTGCCATTTTTCGAGTTTTATCAGCAAAGGACTAGCGTGAAGTCGCTACATGTACGGGGGAATCCGAATCGAATCATAAATCTGAGGGGAGTTTTACTGTACCGTGTACTTGTACTTGTAGGGTGTGGTTCAGAGCAGGGAGTCGTGTATACCCGACTCCCTGGTTCAGAGAGTACTCCCTGGAACACGGTACGCTAGGGTCCGGCGGATTCTGCCGGCAGAAAAATTGGCAGAATTCGGTACTTTTTCTGGTAAGTTTCATGCATGTTTGGTATGTGGATAAAGAAATGGAGCAGAATTCGAGGAATTGCCTGCCATAAGGTTTGTATGGTTCTGCCAATTTCACTTCTTTTCGAGCAGAATCTGCCACCTTTTCGAGCAGAATCCGCCGGTCCCTACGGTTCGCATGAACTCTTCACTCCATTATTGACTGAACTTCTTTACTTTATGCCCATTATCTCCAAAGTCTTGGAATCACTAGTGCTCCAGCAGCTTCACGACCATCTGGACATCACACCCGGAGCAATTCCAAATGAACAGTTTGCATACAGGCGGAACCACAGTACTGAGGACCTTTTAACACTTGCCATCAATAACTGGCAGAGAAGCATGGATACCGGAGACTATACGGCCGTACTGCTGCTCGATATGAGCAAAGCCTTTGACCGCGTCCACCACCAAACGCTAATAGATGACCTTCACAATCTGAAGATCCGTGGAAATGCTCTTGAGTGGTTCAAGTCGTATCTGTCTCACCGACAGCAACGCGTAGAAGTGAACGGAACCACAAGTGACTGTAGAAGCTGCACTAGGGGCGTTCCCCAGGGTTCCGTCCTAGGCCCTACCCTCTTCAGCATCTACACTCGACTTGTCCCCACTCTGCCATTGCGTTCCCAATGCCTTCTTTATGCAGACGACACCACCCTGTATGCCTCTGGAAAGTGTCCACGAATTCTCATGTCTTACTTAGAAGACGATTTTTCAGTGGTGAAGCAGCACCTCACAGATCGCGGCCTGCTCCTGAACTCCAGCAAGAGCCAAGTACTACTGATCCACAGCAGACGCTCACATCCTCCACCTAACCTGAGCATCACGGTCTGTGGTTCGACTGTTATTGCCCCCCCCCCCCGTCTGACCGGAACTTTAAAAGTATCTAGGACTGACTCTCGATTCAACTTTAAGTTTCAGTGCCCTCGTTAACTCCCTCAGGGAAGACATCGGAAAGAAACTAGGTGCTTTTCGACGTGGAAGGAGGAACCTTGCTGTCCAGGCCAGAAGGCAGTTCTACGTGTCAGTAGTCCAGAGCAAGCTCGAGTACGCCAGCACTGCCTACGTCCACTGCCTCGCTGACAATGTGAGAGATCAGCTGCTACGCATAAGTAAGAGAGCACTTAGATGCATATTTGAGCATGACACATTCACGCGGACATCATACTTGCTTGAGCGATACCACATAATTAGCTTAGACAAAAGATATCATACTAAGTCCATATTCTTCGTGTTCCGTTGCATCCACAATATCTGCAGTTCACTCCTCTCTGACATGTTCTCCCTTCGCCGTGACTGCGCTCGCACAGATAGAGTAACCCGCGGGCAAGTCAATTATTCCCTTTCCTTACCCATTGTGCAAGCTCAAGCTGGATACAGATCTATTTCATTCATTGGTGCTGACCGCTTTAATGCGCTTCCCGAATCCCTTCGCACAAATCATATCCCCAATTCATTTCGCCAGGAACTTAACAATTATTTCATTCATCTTGGGCACCCTGTAAGAAGACCTTAGGGTCTGTTGGGAATGCCCAAGTAAAATAATAAAATACAATACAATACAATACAATACAATACTTTATACAATAGCTGGCTCCACTCGACTTTGTCTCCGGACGCCCTGTCCACACTCCACTCGACTTTGTCTCCGGACGCCCTGTCCACACTCCACAGACATCCTCTGGACGTAATCAATGGTCCTCGCAGCACCAAACCTTCTGTGCACATTCTTATCTGCGATGTAGCCGACCTCCACCACCAACTGTGCGTGCTCGAAGATGCCCCGAGGCGAGGGTAGATCTCAACTTCTCAAGCAGCTTGCATGATCGTCCAGTCCGGAAGCGGTAGAAGGCTAATTTGGCTAATTATTCGGCACCATTTCGGTGAAATGGACAGGTGCACGCTCAACTCACGGTGCCTGGGTGCCGCCTGTTGCTGGCCTGTTCTAAAAGACGAACGACGTTACGCACTGCAGTTCGTCTCTGATCCTTGTTTTCTTTCGTGCTCTAACCAATGATCATTAGTAATTATTATGAACTACATTGTACGGCTATATTATGGATAAGAGGAAAGACAAACTGGAACGAAATTGGTAGATATACGAGTTGTAAGTTGTAACTAACGGGTCCACCAATGTAACCAGATGAGAAAAAAATAGTTAGTCATACAGTCAGATAGTGCGACAACTACACAAAAGCCGATACATACACAACTACTTGAAGGGACAACACTGACAGGGGTTACTGAGACATTCAACGACCTGACACCTACATTGTGTTACTTGTGTTTCCAAAACACCTCCAAAGTCCAAAGCGCAAGCCATCAACCTTCCATAGTTCCAACTCGGAAGGCTCGCAGGTTGGGAAAACCTTGTCGCGGTGGAAGGCTGTTGACTTGTGCTTTGGAGATGTGTTGCCACTGTTGGAGCTAGGCCGGTGTCAGGTCGTTGAATGTCTCAGTAGACAGTACTGACAGTTTTTTATAGACCGTCTTCGTTCCTTCCACCTCTCATTGTACGACGATATGTATAATATTATGTACATGTGCATGATTATTACATACGTCATGTAGCAGACTCAGCGCCGAGGGCATTCACTTTCAGGTTGGTTGTAAATATGTGCTTCATACCGCTGGGCGATCATCAGACAACTGATACTCGGATCTACCCAGCAGTATGCTTATAAACTCCTACTGTAGAGCCACAGGCATAAACAAATAATTTAGCGCTAAAGTCTGGTGGCGTAAGGAATTGGGAGGAAGGTAGCGCGGGCCAAGGCGCTAGGAGAGGCAACAGGCGAGTGGAAGGAGGAAGGTGGGCAACAGGCGAGTGAGATCACTAGGGGGTCTTTGTGTGACGGGCGGGCGTGAGCAGAGTGGTATAGTCAACGACATGTCGACAGGAGGTTGCGGTATCAATATTGCGATGCGCATATGCTGGGGCACAGTGCAGAACAGTACTTGATCAGTTCATTTGATAGGTGAGAAATTATTTGCGAGGCGGAGCTTGTTCTCATGCCTGCGTTTCGAGATCATCTCAGATCGCTCGTTGAGCAACGGATTGATTACATGATTCTTAGATAAACCTTGTTTTGTTGAAAACATGTTGTTGGTTGACAGCATGTTACAAGGCGGAGGACCACTGTGTGAAATAGTGCCCCTTACCACAACTGGGGGAACCATCCACGGCTGGCAGAGCCCCGGTCTTGCGACCATTTGAACCGTATGGGTGTTAGCCCTGGTTCTGACCCTCATTATACTACATGACTTGTATCACTGTACTAGGGAGTTATTTGAGTCTTCTTGTTTTTTTTTGTTTTTGGTTATTGTACTGCCAGTCGGGTATTCTTCGCTCGTTCTTGGATGTCTTCTTGAATCATCTTGATACTCAGTCCTTTTAAACGTTGTAGCGTTTGTTCTGAATTGTTCTTGACAGTACAATAACAAAACAACAAAAAAACAAGAAGACTCAAACAACTCCCTAGTCTAATGAGGGTCAGAACCAGGGCTAACACCCATACGGTTCAAATGGTCGCAAGACCGGGGCTCTTTGGGGCTAGAACCAGAACCTTGCTCTTGCGTTGACCGCGGTATTTTGTCGACCAGTATGACTTCTGTCGCGGGCATAACTGCCGAGATCACGAAGGCAGCTGGGCTTAAAAATGCAGATAGGTGTAAGGCGGACGTCTCGCTGGAGACTTGTTGTGGTGAGGCAAGAGCAGGGTGCACCTATTCGAAAGGGCTGACTGGTAGCATATGCACAGAAAGCAGTGAGAGCAACATTTGCAGAGATATCACTTGGCTGGCGTAATACATGTACATGTATACATGTATATGTCCTTCCACCTGTCCCGCTTGGCCATTTCAGATACAGAGCACTGACCAGTAACAGCATATAAATCTGCATTCGAGATGACATCTGGGTAGGTAATTCCAAGGGTACACCCTGTACACCGCAGCTGTTTCCTATGCTGCCTTCGTGATCTCGGCAGTTATGCCCGCGACAGAAAACAATGGAGTAACATCTGCTCAGCCATTTAGTCTAGTACTGCTCTTCTTAAATTTGACCTTTATAACAAGACTCTCTTTTTCTTTTTTCTCTCGTCTTCCCACTTTCACACACGCACATGCTCACAGTCAATTCTGCCATCGTGAGTCCCATTCGGGACGGATACGAGAATAGTATGGCTTCGTCTTGGGAGTGAGACATGGGGAAGTTGCCATACAGAGGTGCGTGCAGGTGTCGGATACATTTGCCGCTTTGGCATTTAGTATACTTTACATCGATATCAAACCGGCAGTGCTGTCCAATATTATGATTCGATGGCTTCAGAAAAAGTGGAGAAGACAGCCAATGGACTGTGGGATGAGAACGAGAAAATGATCAGTCGAATTGCAAGTGCTAGTAGGGGGGAGGGGGGGGGGGGGAAGAGACAGTATGATGGCTTATTGGATCGCGAGTGCCTACTACTTAGAAAACTTACTGGATCAACATATTCAAGTAATAACTTTTGTGGACTAGCAAAGGACGTAACTTATGATAATAAACGCACTGAAAATCATATCAAGTCGCATGATGCTACCGTGGTATTGCACTATTGGGTCTGGTCGCACAGTTTCAAAAACAACACTTCTTGCATGGGAGACAGACATTGTAGTGGATGCAGCAGGCGAAGCCACAGGAGCTACAGGCTAGTACAGCCTGTACAGCCTGTAGGCTGTACTGGCTGAGAAAGCGTGAGAGGAAGCCGTGGCTGAGAACATCCGGATAAACAGACATTTGCAGCAGACCAAATGACCACCACCCGTAGCACCTGTGGCCTATTCTGGGAACACTGACTGAGTGAGTCTGCAGCACATGACGGAGTGCCAGTGGGCCTTGAACTGCATACATGTACATGACTGTACTACTTAGTAACTACTAGTAATACTAATGCTCCTGAGCGCCTCATGATTGTACAATGTAGTTCTAGCGTGTGTCCGCACGACAAACGAATACAACTGGAATCAATACCTCAACGATTGGACCTACAAAACTTAAAATCAGCCCCAGATAAGCATCTGCATGACCGTATTGATGTACATGTACACGTGTATTGCATATTGGCTTTGCAGGATTGCTGCCATTGTAGAAGACACATCACGGGCCACAGGGGAAAACCGGAGCGTGGCTACAATAGTGCACCTTTCAGATACTACAATCATGTACAAGGGCATTGCCCAAACAGTGTTCTATGCCCCTGCTGAGCCTGAGGTGGAGCTTGTTTGTAATGTTAATTAGTGGGCCGGAAAATGGCTTCCCGGCAACATTTAGCCAGGAAAGCACGATCATCGCGGCAAAGTAAGGTTTACACGTCCCGGTTGGGTCAGAGCAGGTTCGCATTGACTGTTGATCAAATCCTCCAGTCGTATTACTGATATGGGGAAGACTGTACGTTGTTGGTGCTGGAACTGGAAGCTATAGTGCTAGAGTGCTAGACGGTCCGGTCACATCAACACCATGCATGCTACAAAAAGCATTGGATCCCTGAATTCAGCAACATTTCAGTAAGTTCAAGGGAGCGACAGTAGATGCGCCGAATCATGCGGCGGCAAGCTGAGATGGCAAGGAAATGCAGTGGGGGTTCATCAACCCCAATACCACCCACTACTAACCGCTGGCATCCAGTGTCATCCACTTCCATCTAGCCCTTGGTGGATACATACCCGTAGAAAACTCATAAAACAGAATTTGGTGCTTTCTGATATATTTCATGCATGTTTGCCATGTGGAGAAGGAAATGGAGCAGAAATCGGTGAAGTGCCTGCCATATATAAGGTTCGTGTGGTTCTGCCAATTTCACTGCTTGTCGAGCAGAATCTGCCAGTTTTTAGAATATTATCCAACAAGAGCTACGTCCCTCTCATCGATCCATTCCCTTGTTCCTCTGGCTGGGTTCATGAGACATCTGAACAATTTCTGCAATAAACCTTCTGAAGCCACAACTTTTAGTGGTCGCAGATACATGTAGCAGAAACGGACAACCACACACTTCGGGCCGTCACCAGTGGTGTAATGGTGGGTCTGAGGAAGTTTGAAGATAGCACCAGTAACATTTTATAATAATACTTCGAACTTAGAAGTTGCGACGTCGGCGGTAATAGTCATGAAGTCGATTGTTCCAACTAGGAACACACCTCGTGTGCTCCGGATGGCAGTCGTGAGTCAGTTAGGCATGGGCGGGTAATGCTAGTTATTTGCTGCGATAATGCTAAAGGCAATGCTCATAATATGAGGATATAATGCCACACTACTACATAATGCCAGTTTGAAAGTTGGAAAAGTCTATTTAAGAAGGCCGTCTTGGATCAAGGCCAAAGCGTAGAAGAAAAAAACTTTAACAGCAGTGAGCATGTTGTCTGAAACAATCCAATGAGAAGGTTGATTTGCAACGTCAAGTCTCCGGACGAAGCCGGACGGGTTCAGATGCACGATTTTCGGAACTGGAGCTAGCCAGCTTCATGCATGACACCGTTGTCGACCGGCAATCATGCTTGCAATGCCTGCGAAATGGTGTTATAATGCCAGCATTATGCGACCTGGAAAAAAGGGACTATAATGCCAGCCATAATGCTAGCATTACCCGCCCATGCCTAGAGTCAGTCAAGTGCATGCTGTCCAACCGTCCTGCTTTCAGCAGGACAATCCTGCTTTGGACCAAAACATTTGTGTACATTTACATGGGAGACAATTGCCTTGGTATACATTTTCTATAGGTGTCCTGCTTTGGAAAGGTGGCAAGGTTGGACAGTCTGCAAGTGTCAAGTTCGGCAAGAAGCGTGTGTTCCTAGTTGGAACAATCAACTTCATGAATACTTCGAAGTAATACAAATAATAATAATACAGCATCGCTGGCTAGAGTCCCTGGACCTGGTGGTGACAACACCGTGACAGTCATTTTGTTGCTTCAGACTTTTCCCCTTTGTGTCTTTCCCTCAAAGTCAAACCAGTGAAAATAATATTAATACAGCAAGCATAGTCCATAGTCCTTAGTCCTTACACGGAAGATGGGACGGGCCCATTCTTGCCATGTGGCACAAACCCCACCACACTACTGTACTCTTGCAATTCTAATATTCTACTTGGTGGTAAGGGCACTGCTGGTACGGTCAAGGAGGCCCCTTTCCTCCCCCCCCCCCCCCCCCCCCCCCCCCGATCCTTCCCTGCTCTGGTAGACTTGTACTGTTGTACTCTACCATTTCCTTGATGCCTGCTAGTGACAGTGCCAGGTAGTGGTATGACCTCTACCGACCCAGGTCATGCAGCAGCAGGGACTTGGCTCCATCGACCATGTCCATGCCATGGTAGCTCTACTATTGCCAGTATTATTATTGGTAGACAGACCATCGGATTCAATGGTACTGCCGCAGGTCGCAGTAGATCTACTCGCATGATCGGGGAGTCGTGAAACTGAAAGGGCTTTCAAGTCTCCCCTGCCCCTGGCCTGTACTGGGCCAGGTTCTCAACTTCTCAACGACGTCGTTCACCATGCCTGGCATTATGACATCGAAACAGATACATACTTCTTCACGTGATTGGCATCGCACGTGTGCGTGCGTGCGTGCATAAATTGCATCCATTTGTAGCTAGCTCGGCGGGTACCGGGTCGGACATCTCCTTCGCAACGGTCCAGCTCTGCACTGTCACTGTCACTGACTGTGTCTGTCAGCATGCCTTTGAGTCGGCTTGATCTTGACTGGGGATTTCGAGTGCGCATTTGGATCATACAACGCAAACACGCAAGCATCCACGGCCACGTACAAAGCGCGTAGTCTCACAAACCGGTCGGAGACAGACTGTGTGCGTACAGTGTGTGTAGCACTGCACTGGGATGGGATGGACTTGATGATCGGTTAGATCGGGATGCGTTTGATGCGCAATATGCCCGAGATCTTGTAATTTTTGTGTGTTTTTAGTATCACTGCTTGCGCCTTTCTTGTTGGGCAGTTCATATCGCCTCGTTTCGTGGAGAAGCACAAAGGCCATCGGAAGTCCTCCATCTGAGAACGACTTCCTTCTGATGTATCTCGCGGCCCTGGCGTGTCGTGAGATAATTTCTCCGCCATCATAGCGAGCCAGTTATGAGCTGTTGTATCAACTACTCTTAGCGCGTTTACTGAAACAGGAATACTGCCTCGGTTATTCGGAAAGCCCCCGAAAGCTGCCGCTAAGCCAAAGGCGGAGGCAGTGGATGCTGTAGACGGGGGTAAGTAGCGAATTGTGCAGTGCTTGTCCACGATTGCTGCGCAGAGTGTGTCCCTGGCGAGCGATTCGCGGTGTCTGACGCTGCGGGACAAAATACTGATGTGTGCGGGTGTCTTCATGGCTGTGCAAAATGTGCAAGAAAACGTTAATTTTATCCGCACACCACCTGCTTGACCAATGCAGGGTTGAGATGCCCGCGTGGGGCAATTTGCCTCACGTGTTGGCTAACGGTCGTTCTACGCCTTTCCTTTCCTTCTCAGGGGCATCCAATCAAGCCATGGCAGCTACAAATGAGCCAGCTGAATCTATCCAGCTTTGCTTCTCTCAAGTGAAAGGATCACCGGAAGACGATGTTGTGACCGATGGTAAGCAAGTGGAATAGTCTATTGGATGCCTTGCCCACGACGTGTATCGTCATAGGATACGCGCAGACTCGTAAACACATACTGTGGTCCACCCTGGTATCATTATCTGATGGCCTAGCCGTCAACGATGGGTGTTGCTACGCTTGCTCCACCAAGATGACGGAAAATCGGAGGACCCAGAGATTGAGTGTCTTTGGGTGAATGCTGTAGCGTATCCGACTCGACATGTGTACTGAACGAGTTCTAATGTGCTGTGGATTGCTGCATTGTGCATTATAACATTATAAGTAAAACACAACACGAAATCGGATGTGATGTGTGAAAGTAAGCTTCATTCAATTTCAAGGAATGATTAATTAATCCCCTTACCCTGACGAGGTGTCAGTGACACTACCCCCCCCCCCCCCCCCCCTCTCTCCCTCTCTCTCTCTCTCTCTCTCTCTCTAAAGGAAAGGCGTGCCTACTGAATTCCTTACGGTATTTACAAACGTATGAAGATTTACTGCCATTCCACGTGCAAGCAGTAGCACTTACGCACACCTCTGGGAATGTGAATTCCGCAACCACCCGGGCCTTGTCCTGGTGGAACCGCGTTCGACTAGTAGACGACTACCAAAAAGAAATAAGTTATTTGAGAGGATGATTGCATTTCAGAAGCAAAGCATTTCTCTACGTACTCTGTTCTGTGAATAGTAAGTTCTGTGTCCTCTCCTGGGTGTGTATAGTCCTACGTCGGTTATCCACCCCCCCCCCCCCCCCAACCGTCGATCGAATGGACCACCGGCTTTGGATAGAATAGCATGATGTCATTGATACAGTACGGATGACTCACTTGATCATATCGCACACAGTGGATGTGCATGTTTGCGCATGCACGTGCGTAATCAAGTAAATCACCATCCGAATACTCACTTATCCCCATCAGCCGGATGTAGCGTGTTAGGCGTAAAGTACCCGGACAACCTGCTTGCTATTGCACCGGGCCGTGATATTGTTTCGTAGTGCTAGCCTCACTGATGAACACGAGACAGAAAACTTAGTATACAATTGACTTGTGTGGGGTAATGTTGTAGTGCTCAACTTCACGAAATCGAAGAACTGTGTTGATCTGGAAAAACTAATTGGGAAGCGGAGGACACCGTCGATGCTGTAGTATCCAACAGTCCGGTTTCCCCAGTACTGTGAACCACTGATGGTGAATACAGTTGTGTTCATAACTGGCGCATGTACACATGAACCCGCGTGTTTATGCGTATTTTTCTGGCTCTGGGACGTCATGCGTACGGCAATGCACTGAAATAGAAATTCCAACAATTTACGTGTACTTTTCAGCGCCTTCCATGTGCGTACTTGTGTACATGCCAGTCAGTGTGACTAGCAGGATCAGAAATTTATACTCGGTGGCGTCGCACGACCTAAAAAACGACACAACTTACTGTTTTCTGTAAAAGCCTGAACGCGAATTTGGGTATGCATGGACTGCAAACATGCCGCATACACGCGCCAGTTATGAACACAGCGTAGGTGTGCGGCTGGTAACCTCTGATGGTACAATTGACTAAGGGCGCGTTTGAATTGTCTTCATCGACTGTTCTAACAAATTTTATAAAGAGATTAGTTGAAGTGTCCCATTAGAACGGTTTCTATCATTTTAGAGTTTTTCAGTGGAATTGTCATGGCGATGATGACGTCCGATCAGATCGACCATCTCCACGTACTACTTGACGTAGCTATTCCAAACTCTTCGAAACTAATCCACCTTCCCATCGGATGAGTTTCGAGGAGTTTCGAGGAGCTTCGTTTTTCTGAAGAGGCCAATAAGGCCACCTCTTCAGGAAAACGAAGCTCCTCGAAAAAGTCAAAGAGTGACAATTCGAACGCGCCCTTAGTGTCCACGCATCTACTAGGATGGTTTGTATCAGAAACATGTACCTACACAATGTACACGCTGTGTCATCAGGTGCAATACGTTTGAGTGTATGTTGGCTGCAAGCTATTGTACCGTTTGTCTATAATACTGCAGTCCGTGTCAGCACTTCACAATATATGTATGTCTACTAGTAGATGTGTGTCGGGCTGCAAAAGAAGGTGGGACTGTGTGTTCTTTGTACTACAGTCCATTCAGAAAATGATGAGCGCTGGCTCTGGAGAGCTCCTGTGTTTGGTGATTTTGCCAGTGCCGCGAGATTCGAAATTTGAAAAAGGGTCCAAAAAAGGTACCTCAACTGGAGTTTGAACCGCAAATGTACTGTTCTGCAAGTGGAGTGCATGGGTTTGATTTTCATGGTTTTCCCCAATTCAGTGCTTTGGGGGCAAAACCTGGCCGAAATCCTATTCTTGTTATGGCTTGCTCTTTGGAGAAATAGACTTCAAAAACACAATTGGAAAACCATTCCATGGGGGATTGCCAAAAAAATTGTGACAAAAACTCAAAATTTGACCCATTTATGGCCAAAACGGCTAGGATATCATCCTTTTCTGAATGGACTGTAGTACATGTACAGTGCTGCTCAATGAAATCCAGTCGCGTGAGTCAAGTTTGCGCTGTGCACCTTTTCACAGCCCAGTGTTTGCAGGTCTAGGGCTGCGCAACGCCCGGCGCGTACTTGAGAAACTCGACTGGATTTCATTGATCAGTACTGTATGTGCACACGTACGTGGAATGCTTATCTTGGCCTGAGTTGGTGTGTGTCCGAGATTGGCTGCTTGTTTGGTATGTTGTGCGACTTTTGTGTCTATTCATCCCGTGTTTGTTCATAATTTGTAATTGATAGTGTGCACCCAAAGATAATGTGTCAACACTAGGTGGCTCCACTTGTTTCTGAAGTTTGTATCTTTGCAGTGTGCACAGCCAATTGCCTCAAGTGTGTTGTCCGTTAACCCCTATGACCCTATGACGTGACCTGTAACGATGTGTGAAAACTGGGCAGGATAGATATTTAAAATTGGTGTGTTTGTGTACGTGAAACCGGAACCATATGGTGGTAAATAGTAAATACACACCTGGCAATATGGCGGTAAATACACGCCGGCCCACACACGCTCTCTAAGTTGCAAAGTTCCTCTGGCACACAGCTCTCCTTCTCATCACCACCACCACCACCATCAGCATCAGTTCGCGCATGGAGTCTTCAGTTTCATTCTTCGAAACCGGAACCAAGTAAAAGTATTTACGAAGTCTGCCAGTAGCTGTAGTGCAAAAGAGGACACAATCAAGCGTAGTGGTCCTGGACGCCCTTCTCGGACTACACTTACAAATCAGGATGATGACGACATTGGCACCAGTGATGTTGACCATACCAGGGATCTAGCCAAAGGGAGGGGGGGGGGGGAGGGAGTTGGAGGTACACCACACTAAGATAGCATACCACCCTACTCATTTTTTAGATGTGTTTTTCAGCTCACACAGCAAAATGCAGCCACAAATCGATCCTTCCGGGAGCTCTGCATATCTGTACGTTGCAATTACAAGGCAATAGTGGAACATGAAATAAATGGGTGAACTGTTTGTTTCCCCGACTCCCCCCTCCCCTCTACAATCTTTCCTGGCTAGAATCCTGCATACCCCTAGTTCAAGTACAAGCTCTGGTGTCAGCATCAAGGATGATATGTTTGAAACTATATGTGCGCCCCTGCATGGTGGTAAGCTTTGCCGGCTTGTTCTGACCCCGTGGGAGAGCGATGTGCGTCATTGTGCTATCTTTGACTGTTCTTTCCCCCTTTTTTGCGTGGTCTACTTTGCACAAGACACTCGGTAGGTGTGCTGGATTGTGGTGTGCAATAAATCCATGGCTTCACACTATTCTCCATGATTGCATCTCTTCTATCATATTTCAAGCCGACAGGAATGCATGTCGCGGTAAAAGTAGATCAACAGTCCAGGGTAGACCTGAGCTTTCAGCAACTGTACCTTTGAACAAAGAACATCGTGATTCAAAGCCAGTGAAAATTTCCAATCTGGAAAACCGTGTAGCGCCATCACATGCGAGCATGAAATCAACAGTTTGAGTATCCATGTGCGATTGAAGATACTCCCTTGCATGCTGCTGCGTATAGCACCCATGTATAGTCACCGAACGTTGCAACATGAAGAAGTGGCTGCCTAGGGGCTAGGGCTGGTTTGACTGTTTCTGTACTACACTCTAGAATACTAATAATGGGGTAAGCAGCAGCATTCGGCCCTGTACAGATTTTCTTCAACCACCACACCATAACTGCGCTTTCCAGCCGACCTCGACACATTGCCACAGCACACCGCCAGCAAAGCGACACATGCCTTGGTACTGAATTCCTTCATACAGCTGTTTTGAGTATAAAACTCTCGGTTGGAGGTCGACTGGAGAACACAGTTCTGGTGTGGCGGTTGAAGAAAAACTTTAGAATACTACATGTAGTAATCATGAAGCAAGGGCAATTCACCTGCCAATGGACACTGGCATCATGTTGTTGCTTGTCCCTTCTGTCCACAGCAGCATGGTGACCATCACGGCTGTGGTCGTGTACGTATGGCTTTGAGTCCGCCCTTGACTGCTCTAGTTCTTGTGTGGCGTGACTGTTTTGTATTTGCTGCATAATCGGCTCAAGTTGTTTGTGTCACTGTCCTTTGTGTTGTGCGGGTTGGTCGTCATTGTACTATTGTTAGTCGTCATTGTGTTGTAGTTGGTCGTCATTGTGTTGTTCGGCAGTACGATTTCCTCTTTCTAGCTGCTCTTCTTCTGCAGCTTCTCCCAGGCTCTTAGTTTCTTCTGTATGATTCTCAGAACACAGAACACAGGCTGTATGTTGTGTTCGCGTGACTGTAACCAGAAATGGGCAAGTTATGTGTGAAGACTGCGCCTAGTACATCTAGTAGTTACGAGGAGCAGGATGATGAGAGTGAGGATGATGAGGATGATTTTGAAGACGACGACAACACTGAAGAAGACAAGAAGAGAAAGGAGGTGATAATGGCACTGGCAAAGAAAATGATGGGGAGAATGAAGGAAGAGGAGAAGGATGTGGATGATGATGAGGATGATGATGATGAGGAAGAGGAGGAAGAAGAGGAGAAGGAGGAACGCAGTGAGAAGAACCGTAAGTGACGTCACACATCGGGGTTTGTCTGTGTCGGTGTCTGAGTGCCACGGTTTTGCTGCTCTATGTTCTATACGGTGTGCGTGCTGATGCTTGTCGTGTATGTTGTTTGCATCTGTGTTGTGTTGTAGATGTACTGGTGCCTGCAAATAGCCCTGCCAGTTCATGTCCACTGTAGTACACCTGTAACGCGTACTTGCCACGACCGCGCTGCGACACTTGTTCATGTACATGTTTAGTGTACGGATTGTAATATCGTGTTTTCGTGTCTGCGTGTTGTACTGTTGATTGTGGCATCGGTGCTACTGTCCAGCTTGTACATGGCTGCTCAGACTAGGATTGATAGTCGTATATGTGTACAGTCGTGTACCTTTGAAAAACGGGAGTGTAAAAAAAGTAAAGTTTACACATCCGCTTTACCACCGGATTACGATTGTGTTGAAAGGAGTATGGTACATTGTAATTTTATGGAGGTGGGTTGTGTGTTGTGTGCTATGGGAACGTGGTGCTAGTATGCTATGGGAATATGCCAATGTTTTTTTCTATGGGATCCCATAAGATGTGAATATCGTTGCAAGAACGCGAAACGAACATGGGTCATCCGATGATAGAAACTTATATATAGCCGGCCTGGCTCAAGATTTCCACATTCTCGGGCCTGTACCTTTACTGCATGCTGCACTGCGTGTTGGTGGCGTGCCGAGGAATACTGAACAAGACTGGTCATCACAGGTCATCTATTGCTGTCATCACGGCAGCGTTGTCAAGATGCCATAAGAATGGTGTAGTTGTTGAAGGAACATAATTATAGTTGCTCAACGTGCCGTGGAACACACGCTTCCTGCCAAATTTGACGCTGACTGATTCACGACTGCCATCTGGAGCACAAGAGGAGCACGTCACACGTACGCAGAAGCAATTAACATCACCTACTAATACCGACGAAGTCGCTACTCTAAATTCGTAATGGGATGGTTACACACAGAAATCAACGTGCAGGCCGAGTTTTGGCTTATTTTGCGGAACTAGTACATATCCTCCTTGACCAAGCTAAGTGGTTATGTACCGTTGTCTGGTGATCACCTGTTCGTGTGCATCTCTGAGTCACAGCTAATATATTGTTCCATTCTATCAACGGTGTGAAATACATAGCTAGTCTTACGCTTATCCACTATGGGTTGTTCGCAATCCCATGTGGTTGAACCGGAGAAATGTTAGTAATCCATAGACATCACCCACTGTTACTATGGGTATCATCAGCCTGTGATACTAGTTTCAATTAGTGGAGAGAGTGACATCAGAGTGTTCTACATGATTCTAGTCACTGAAAAGGACCACTAGTATTGTATGTCTTGTTCCCGGTTTGAAAATGGAGAGATGACGTTCGCGCCTTGAAAAAGGAGTAGAGAGCGACAAAGGTATGTCTGTAGCTGATTTTTGAGTGCTCCTCGTACGTTTTGATGGTAATAGAAAATCTCAGACCAAAGTCAGCGCAGCGGTGGGCGTACAGTTTTCTTGTGGATTTTTTAGTTGTTTCGTCTCGTACCTATGTCAGTATCGTGATAGTGAAGTGGAGAGGATAATTCTCTTCCTCTAGGCTTCGTTCGGCCGACTTTGCTTCGTCCCCGTTGAAAAGTGATGCTAAAAAAGGTTGATTCGCAAAAAATATTTATGTTCATTTTCAATGTACGGGATGACATGCGATTGCTGGCTATGGGATTCAAATTTTCTGGACTTGACATGCATATTTTTGTCAAATTTGAGATGCTCTTGAAACATGTGATCCATCAAACTGTGAAGAACTGAACGAAAGCCAAACAGCATAGAGTTGCGCGAGGTGAACCTAGTGTTAGGGGTCTTCCACTATTGTGCTGTACTTGCAGATGTCTCTATGAAGGTGGCTCGGCTCGGAAGGCATCTCCAAGCAATGCATTTTGGAAGGGGGGGGGGCAGTATTGTCTCTGGCAGTGTGCGTGTGTGTATGTGGGGAGGGGGGGGGGGTATTCCTCAGCTTGCACGCTATCATCGCATTAGCGATGGGCGTCCAAGGTGTGTGGGGGGGGGGGGGCTCGGAAAGGTGCGTTTCGGTAGACATCAGTGAGGCACGATGCATTTACAGGTAACCCTTCTGACTTGATCCTTCTGATTATTGAGTTTTGGAACTCATCTAGAGTCACTGGCTGGAGCGTCAGAGTTGTATTCTTTTTACAGCTTTCTATCATAGTTTGCCTAATGATATGGATTGCACTGATCTGTGTGTCTGTGCGATGAATGTGCCTGTTTCGGTGTGTGTCTGAATACTTCATGCAGCGGACATCATATCCACTCTTGAATTCAACGAAACTGGCAGTTTGCTAGCTACGGGAGACAAGGGTGGGCGTGTTGTCATATTTCAACGAGACTATGAGGTGAGTGGCGCATTCCTGCTAAGATCATGCTGCTGCTCTGCCTGGCTATCCAAGCTGCGCTACTGTACAGCAGCATCATCTACAGTCAACTTCGCTAATAACGACTGCGGATATAACGACAATTCGCGAATAACGACAGAATTTCCATGCCCAGAGCAAAGTCCCATCTAACTGTAATACATATCATGAGGCTTCGGGTATAAGGACACTTTTCTGATGCCTCGCCGCCGAGTGTCGTTATACGCAAAGTTGACTGTACATTACTGGTACTAGACAATGCATGTAGCGTTACTTGTCCTCTGTAATAGTGTACGGTGACGACCGACTACCGGGGCGTCATTGTGTGCACAGGTATTTGTACAGTGCTGGATCATGATTGATCCCGGAGTGGTGTCGCTGCTTCTTCCACTCTGCTGTGCACTGTACTAGATTTTAGTTGATTATCATACAGTCAAATCTGTCGTAAGCGACCGCCCCTTGGTGCAAGAAAAAGCGGTCGCTTACGGCAGATGTATGGTAAATCCGGCATACCAGGTATATGCTTCTATGTACTCAAAACGACGAGGATAATGTGATTTTTAATATCATTTTATTGGATATTCAACGACGACCATACCCGTATAGTACGCGTATGCGACACGGCAGTAGATCGACACTGCCTGGACTTGAGAGCTACAGCACAGCCTCAGTACAGGCCAGACACCAGTCGATCGCACTTGCAAGACAGCGCATTTTCACACTTTGCAGTTGACAGCGCACTGGCAAGTACAGTTTCGCACCTTACTGAACCTGGGTCGCGGTCGCTTACAGCAGATTTGAATGCAGCCACCGTGCATGAAATCGCGGTCGCTGGTCGCGCACAGCAGATGGTCGCTCTGAACAGATCAGTTTGTATGTGAAACCGTCGGTGCACGGAAAATCGGTCGCTAACGGTAGATGGTCGCCTACAGCAGAGGTCGCTAACGGCAGATTTGACTGTAATATTGTGCTCCGTCCAGCTAATCTTCAAAACTCTCTTATTCTCCTGCAGCATCTTCATTCCTTGTACATTAGTCGCTAGGGATTCTAAAAAGGCTACTCCCTGGGAAGACTGTCAACATTGCTAATCATGTGGGCATGTTTTCCGTTTGCTTGTGTTTGCTTGTGTGCTTTGCAGTCTGGGGGAGATGCTGATTTTAGTGTTTATAGTGCCTTTCAAAGTCATGAGTCCGAATTTGACTATTTAAAAAGCCAGGAGATCGAGGAAAAGATCAATAAGATCAAATGGCTGAAACAGTGTAATGCATCCAACTTTCTGCTAGCAACAAATGGTAAGCGGCATGTGCTCTTCTCCGTGTTTTACTCTGTGTGCGTGTGTGTGCGTGCGTGCGTGCGTGTGTGTGGTGTGTGTGTGGTGTCTGTTTGTGTGTGTGGTGTCTGTTTGTGTCTGCGTCTGTGTTTGCGTCTGTGTGTTTGTGTGTGTATGTGCGTCTGTGTCTGTGTGTCCCATAAGGTGCAGTGGTATGTGCAGTGATTTCCAATCGAGAGGTTGTGGGTTCTATTCCCGACGATTATGGTCATACACATGGTTACCAACAGCCAGTGCATGCCGGAGTATGTGGTGTGATGTGTGTGCAGGAAAAAAGAAGAAGACCAAAAAGTAGAGATTCACTGGCCAGAAAAAGCAACTTCATAGCTGTGTGGTGTAGACCAGGTTGAATAGTGGCGGTCAATTCTTCAGCCTTGCCAGCTGTTGAATGGTGCAATCTCGGCACAAGTTGCTACGGCTTCTGCTGTAGCATCGCTATCATCGCCTCTGATGATGGGCGTCAAATCATCAGATGGTGTCTGTGTGTGTATGTGTATGTGCTTGGATCTCTCAGTCTCTTCTGTCTCTCTCTTTCTCTCTCTCTCTCCGAGGCTCACTCGCTCTCTTTCTTTCTTTCTCTGCCATTCATATTAGGCTGCATGGCCACGTGTACTGCATGGTTAGATGGTGCCAGGTAGCTACTGAAACGCCTAGCTCTCTACCAGTACTCACCCAGTGGTGGAGAGCGCTATCCTAGCCTATGTCACTGGGGGAAAAGAGCAATCGCTCTAGCTGTACAACACCTACTGATTTGCTTGTTGTGTTTGTTCGCCTGCAGACAAAACTATCAAATTGTGGAAAATCCTTGAGAGATCTCAGCAGCCTGTAGATTTCAACAATGTTGCGGAGGATCCAAGTCGTCGAATTACGTCACTGCGTGTTCCGAAGTATCAGACTGCACCACTGACCGTGGAAGCCATCGAACGTCGAACATACGCCAACGCACATGCATATCACATCAATTCCGTTTCGCTCAACACCGATGTCGCCACGTTCCTTTCGGCCGACGACCTCCGGATCAACTTGTGGAATGTCGAAAATAACAAGGAGTGCTTCAGTATCCTTTTCCTGTTGCATGTCACAGTGTTGTATTTGTACAATGTCAAGTTGTTACGATTGTTCATGCTATAGCTGCGTTTAACCAGGAGTAGTGGACAGTAGTTTTTAATGCGGGAGTCTTTTGTTTTGCTGTGGCTGCTGCACCAGCTCAGTAAAGTCTGCCGCTGAAGCGCTTCTTGCGCTTTGCAAGTCACTGGTGATTAGAAGCCGCATGGTTTTGGGTTTGGTACTGTCTCGTAGGGTAGACATACGCATTATCTGTCTCCTCTTCTGCAAAAGAAATTGACCGTTTGGCCTTTCAACCTACTACTGCATGCCCATATCCCTGATGTTGACGCCCCCATGCTACCGCTACTATTTCTATAGCAGCTATGCGAATGACGCCATCGGGTACATGTATACTTTGTGTGGAGTGGCAGAGCAGAGCGCGCCGCTCCATATCTAGCGCCCCAAAATAGTAACAAAATGTCATAATAAGCTCTTTTGTAATGTGTACGTTGTGTGTACAAGTTGTGAACGGAATAGGTATCCAGTTACGTGCTCCTTGACCAGTGGGCGATGTGCAGATATTGTCGACATTAAACCACAGAACATGGAGGAGCTGACCGAGGTGATTACATCCTGCGAGTTCCACCCGCTGAAGAGTCACGAACTGGTCTACAGCGTCAGCAAGGGCAGCATTCGCATGTGCGACATGCGCAGCCAAGCGCTCTGCGATAGCCATGCTAAGCGTAAGTTGCGTAGCGCGGGTTCGCTGTGATTTGTGCTGCCATCGGGCCTGGCGAATAATGCTTTATCAGTTTATAGTGAAATTGCAATTGACAATGCTGACCCTCGGTTATTTTGTTTTCTGTTCGACCCTCTTTGAAGTTGTGCATTGTACTGTTGAGGCAACGAACTGAAATAGATCAAAAACAAACAAAACGAACTACAGTCAACTTCGCTAATAACGACTGCGGATATAACGACAATTCGCGAATAACGACCGAATTTCCATGCCCGGAGCAAAGTCCCATCTAACTGTATACATTTAACTTCGGATATAACGACTATCTGAATAACGACAATTCGCGTATAGCGACATGCTTTTAGTGCCCCGTGGTCATATTCACTGCTTGAATAACGACTTTCTGGGCTTTTGACAGCTATTTCAAGTACCTGTCAGTCAAGTACATGTACCTGTCATGCAGAAGTACCAGAACCTATGGTGCACCAGTACCGGTGATGGAAATTATTGCACACATGAGGCATAGTGGTGGCCTGGGGAAGCGAAGGCTAGTTTGTGTGTTTCTGAACATTCAAGCGATGCCAACGCGAATCCCGCGAATTATTATTATTATTATGCAAGAAAATGCAGCCAAGGGGGTGGGGGCTTTTTCTTCCTTTTTAATGTTGGCTTCAAAATTGTTGGATTTACCAGCACACCTATATGTATACAATGTACATGTAGTTGTACATGATTGTACAGTAATCATCATACATGTACATGTCTCTGGCCCTGTAGATTGCTCAAAAAGGCATATTTTTCAATTGATTTCCCTTGCATATTGAATTTTTAGTTCCTTTCAACTGCAATATGAAAATAAAGTACACATTGACATAGAGCAAGAAAAGAGCTTGATTTTGATATGCATATCATACTATACAAAATATGGGTTCACATACATTCAAATGGGACTTCGGTTATAAGGACACTTCGCGAATAAGGACACTTTTCTGATGCCCCGCCGAATGTCGTTATTGGCGAAGTTGACTGTATACCGTTGCTTCACGAAGAACAATGTTCACCAAGAAAACTCCATTGGCTTTGCTACTCCGAATTTTATCAACTGGTGGGTGCAGTCATCAGGCCTGGTGTAGCAAACCCAATGGAGTTTTCTTGATGACCATTGCTCCTTGTGAGGTGATAGTGCTCTGTCGCGAGATATTGAGCTCTCTTCTGTAGTGGTTGCACCCAAGCTTCGAAGAAATCACTTAATTATGCTGTACAATCCACCTCCTGCTCTCTTCCTGCAGTTTATGAAGTTCCCGAGGATCCGGCAAACAAGTCATTCTTCTCAGAGATAGTGTCATCAATCTCGGATGTGAAGTACAGTCATGACGGTCGGTATATTATGGCGAGAGATTACATGACCGTCAAGCTGTGGGATGTCAACATGGAGTCCAAGCCGGTGCAGACATTTGAAGTACACGACTACCTGCAAGGACAGTTGTGCTCTCTGTACGAGAACGACTTCATCTTCGACAAGTTTGAATGCTGCTGGAGCTGTGATGACAAGTATCCTCACCACCTGGTTGCCGTGCAATATATGTGCGTTAAAGTGCTGTGCACATGAATATAATTATGTGTGTGTGTGCCTGTGTGCCACGGTGTGTGTCTATGTGTGTGTGTGTCTATGTGTGTGTGTGTCTGTGTGTGCGTGCGTGTGCGCATGTCCATGCCTGTGTCTATGTGAGTGTATATGTGTATATGTGTGTATGGTGTGAGCGATGTGAAGGGTGAAAGACAATGTGGGGGCAGATGCATGAGGATGTGTGCAGAGGTATGTATGTATGTGTAATGATTATTGTAATAATGTTGATGCAGGTCTTGCTAAATTTTAGAATTACGACAAGAATAACGCTCCCTCGACAAGGGACATTGATCGCTATTTGCTGAAGACATTTTTTCTAGATAAAAGTAAGGACAAAAATGTTACAAGTTATGACTAACTGTCCACCATTGTAACCAGATATGCACTTGTTTCTGTTCTGTGAGTTTCCTTGACTGCTGATCCCCCCGCCACCTAGCCACCTGCTGACCGGAACATACAATAACTTTTTCCGAGTGTTCAACCGGCAAACAGGCGAGCACCAGTGTCTGGAAGCAAGCAGAGAAATCGCCCGGCCAGACTTTCCGCTCAAACACCGCAAGGTCATCGCCGGAAGCACCAACACGAAACGCAAGAAGGACGAGTTCAACCTGGAGTCCATGGACTACAGCAAGAAGGTGTTGCACGCAACGTGGCATCCACGCGAAGACATCCTGGCCATTGCCGCCACCAACAACCTCTACATCTTCCGCTCCAAGAACCAGAAAATCGCGCGTTAGTGGTTAGTACCCGATGTTTGCTGACCTGTTGATAGCATCGACAGCGATAGTGCATCCTTTTCTTACTCTCAGTGCGGTGAAGTGCTTGGGATGACGAGGGACCTTTGTCATGGCACTTGCCTCTTCGTGAGCTGCACTTGCTTTCTTGCATGTCCCTCGACAGCCAGTCTCTGCAACGTTGGCCACCGGATGGCAGTTGGAGGTGTATAATTTTAGTAGCACGCCTGGTGCTTGTTTTTCATGAAGATATGACTTTGTTGTTTCTGGAATATGCCTTACTTGCTATTGTTTCTGAGTTTCATCTTGTCATTTTATCAATTGTCATCTGGCTTTTCCTACGCTTCCTTTCCGGCCAAAGCGCATTTTGATCTAGATTAAGTAAGGGAACACAGGCTTTCATTGTACATAATAAACATATTTCCCATTGTCAAAGACTTGTTCTGTTGCTATTCTTTGCTTGCTGCGCTGGCATGGCAATTGTTTCACTTTCGCGCTCCGTGGATTCTTCTCAGATCAGTCTACTATGTGGTGGAGTATTAGAGGCAGCAGCAGCAATTCCCCTGAAGTTATAATATTCATAACTGCTTTGTTCTGCTCTTGAATGGCTATGAGCTGTTTGTTTATACGTTCATGACCTGAGAAGGTGCACAGGCATGGACGACAGACAAGTAATCAGAAGGATCAGAGAACTAACTCAGTGTCATTGTGCATTGCCAATGATTGCTATGTATATTGTGCAGCTTCAGCCTTCTGGGCTCCCTGGCCTGGGCTGCGGGCTGCCTATGGTCAAACCAGGAGTGCAGGCTGTGTAGGACGACGTGGAGGCAAGCTTGGCTTAGATGTTTGGATTCTCCTACTTATTTCAGGGCAACTACAAACTACAATGACTATGTAGATGACTGCACTTCAATGGGTCCTACAAGTACTGCCTGTAGACTCCAGTCTACCTCTTGGTGTAGTGCAGACTGACTCACTGACTCTGACTGAGTGATGATAGAGACTATCACTGTACAGTACAGTACATGTAATGACTGTTTTCATGACATTGGTATCAACTATTATGGCCACCGTCCATAACCTGATAACGTTAGACGGTGAATGACTGTGATGTCTGCCCTAGGCTATACACTGTACTTGGATCATGTAGGGAGATAGACAACTGTCTCCCTGCCCTGAACATACTCTTGAGTCTCAGCCCTGCTGTTGCAGATGCATCGATGGTGTATCGTGTATGTATGACTGTGTTGTATGTTATGCACTCAGGGTGACTCTTGATAAATGGAGTATGATATTCGGAGCACAAGATATTTGTAGTGTAGAACCTACCATGTGTACCGGTACACGCTTCGCCTGCTATTTGCTGCCGGTACAATCATAAGGTCGTAAACTCTGGATCCTATCATCATAATCACCATGGCTAGCTGGTCTCCTCTCAAGTATCTGGCTTCGCCAACTACATGTACATGTAGATTTACATGATCGCACTACTGAAAGTCGCAATAAGTACAAAGACGTTTGTAGCAATAGTCATCGCCGTCCGGACGGGCACATACGACACATGATTGTATTCACTATTGTTGCAGATCTAGTTCTTTACTAGTACTCCTCTTCTCAAGTCGATTCACTGAAAAGCTGATGTGTTTCTTTTTGAGACAACCAAATTCATTGACTTGTACATTGTACATTGTACACGGAAAGCTGCGCCACTAGGAATGATTGGATGAGTGACATGGCGTGAAGCCTCACTGAAGCGAAGAAGGTGGAAAACGACCGACCGCAGACGACTGTCCGGCCTTGGCAGCTGCATGCGCATGCCGCGTGTAGTGTGGGCGGATGTGTTGCGAAAGAGGTCTGGGGAAAGTCATGTTTCAAGTGCTCCCAGCATACGCTGCGTAGCGACATCGTGTGCCCATATCACCGCTGTCAGTGTGACAGTGTAGACCTGCCCGTCTAGCCAGTGCTGCTTCGTGTGATCCGAAGAGAGAAGAAGCGCCTCGGACAGAAATCGGCACCCACAGAGTACAAGACGCGCCTGACGTCGACCCAACACTAGTAGTCCGTGAGCCAAATCTCAGAATCGGCTGTTTTAGCATCGACCGTTGCACCCAGAGAGGGACAAATCGTCCTTCGGCACACCGCTTCACGATGGTATCCTGAAGCGATTTCCACTTGTTGGACAGTTCGAAACTGATCCAGGGAGGTCACAGAAGACGCCAAACATCCAACTTTGCTCACTGACAGCAGCGGCCATTTTCGCCTTCTTCGCTTGATATTTTTGCGCTTGTTCACGGATTCTCATTTTTTGAAGCCATGAGCAGATACCACGAGTGCACATAACGCGGAAACCAGTGCACAAAACTAGATTCGAATTTTTTTGCCGCTGAGAATTATGAATCGGGATGCAAACTGCATGCAGCAAAGTCACTACTGTTTGTAGTTACAATGCAATCGTTCAGAACTGACTTCCAAGAATGTCCTAAATATCTCTCGACATATTTGTTCACGACTTCCTAGGCCAATCGGCGTAGACTGTAGTGAGTAACCTTCTGGAGCAAATGACGACTGCCCCGAGCATGAACTTCTTTTCATCCTGTTCAAGGTCAAATATTACTCAGTTTGCGTTGAAGAATAACAATTACATTCGTGAATGGCCGAACTGAGAAAACCCTCATGATTTCTCTTGGATTTCGTATCCCAAGTTCCTCTACTTGGCTGGATAAATCGCCTCTTTACTTCATCATACTGGACTGGAACTTGTAGATAATAGCGAGCAATGAATTGGTGAGTGAAGTATATTTCAAAAGTAATAACCACTCGATTACTGAATAGTAGTGAATACGTAGAATACTCCAGTATTATTATTATATGAACACTGAAGCTAATGTGACATTACAGTAGTACAATAGGAAGTACGTCACCACACTGTTGTAAATGCACGCGCTGATCCTATCCAACCTGACGGCCAATGCAAGAGGTTGGAATTGGCTATTGATTTCCTAACACACTCATACAGCACCAAAAGCTATCTGTCATTGCTCATTTTCAACTCAACATAACACAGTTGCAAATCACCAGGTGCACATCTTGGCACATAATGTGTGCTGTCGCAGTCCACCGCAGAACATAGTAATCCACAGATAACTACCGATATAACATGATGTCACATACATACATGCATGCATGCCGCGGCGCACCCACACGCGTGCGCACACACACACACACACACACACACACACACACACACACACACACACTTGAAGCAGCTGAATAATCCGACTATGCAGTCTCCCAGGCACGCGCACACACACGAACCAGCTGCCGAATCCAACTATACAGTCTCCCAGGCATGCACGCTCGCACACACACACACACATGAACCAGCTGCCGAATCCACACAAACACGCGCGCGCGCGCGTGCGCACACACACACACACATGAACCAGCTGCCGAATCCGACTATGCAGTCTCCCAGGCACGTGCGCACAAACACGCTTATGCGCACACGTGTGTGCCCGCACACACACATGAACCAGCTGCCGAATGCGACTATGCAGTCTCCCAGGCACGCGCGTGCGTACGCACACACACACATGAACCAGCTGCCGAATCCGACTATGTCAGTCTGCCATGACTGCGAAACCAGCGAAGACATACAGTGCATTGGCTGCTGCCAGACTGGTCTGCTACAGGTTTGCGACGCTCTTGAGTACACTTGTGGCATGGCAGGCCGCTCTTCGAAAAGGAAATGTTACAAATACTACACTGAATCCGATCACGGGAGGCCGGCTGTGGTGGTGAAGCAATTCTGAATGCTGTGCGCCACTCTCCTCGCTGCTGTGCAGTGTCGAACCAATATCCTTCAAGATGTAAGTGATGGATGTCCCTTCGGACAACATCACACCAATGCTGTCGGGTTTCACACACACACACACACACACACACACGGCGCACACCTTGTCGACAATTGCGGAATCTAAAACCCACCAACGACCTGAAACACGGATCGCACTGGCCGCAGTGGCTGTGGCAACACCGTGCCCCAACACCAGTAGTAGCCTGGGGTGGTGTCACCAACAAAGGAAAACGCCTAGCACGCACATGCACGTGCGCGCGCGCACACATGCACGCTCGCACACACATGCACACTCGCACACACATATGCACGCGCGCGCACACACACATGCACGCGCATGCACACGCACACACACATGCACGCACCCACACACACAAACACGCGCACACATGCACGCGCGCGCGCACACACACATACACAGCTAATGGTATACAGTAGTATGTTGCCCGCAAAGCAGCCAGGTGCTCTGGCTTGGACCTCCAGCAGCGCTGGTTTCGCCCTCGCTACTTGTCGTCTTGCCCTCTCCAGTGCTGCCTGCAACAAAACATTCCCTTCCGGAAACTCTGGGTGGACCAGTTCTCCGTGTTGTGTTTACACCGTGCTCTGCTTTCACCGGTATGGCATTCGTTGTTCGTATCAACCACTAAGCTCCTGGTAGGTAGCCCCTTACTGGCCTTAGGATGTGGCTCTGGGTTCACTACTACATGCACATCACTGTCAGCAAGTATAGACAAAGCAAAATCAGAGGCACTGGTCTTCTCCAGGTTTGCAATTGCTATCACATGGGTGCAATTGGTGTAGCACTTTTCATGATACCAGCCACACCATTTACTCCTCCCTGAGCTCTTGTGCTGGCAGAGAAAAGCCCAGATATGGTCGTCCTTCTCTCGAGCAGCGCTGACGATGCGACACCAACTTGTAGTCTCGATATTACTCACTGCAGGCTTCTCGTTTTTACTAAATTGGGCGCTGTGACACAGACACAAAATTCCAGCAATATTACTCCGCTGGGCTGTCATTTGCCACTTCGTTGCCGTCAGCTGCCTCATCCAGCACCTCGCTGCCACTAGAAACGTCTTCCTCTTCTTCCATTGTTGTCAAAACAACATCAATGTACACGAAAGGAATAAACTTCAATAAAGTGATCACAATATCCCATGGGCCCAAGTCGATATTGTCGTCAACGTCGTCATCTTCTAAAAATATATTATTTTTCCTCACTCTACGCGAACTCGTGTTTTGCGCTTGCTCATACGACGCACACCTCACCACTCGCGTAAAAATATTCGTTCTCACGGTGGAATTTGGTCGAGAAAAGAAGCCCTCGCGAAGGTCTCTGGATCGGTTCTGGAACGTCCAACAAGCGAAAACGTATCCTTTGTGATGTCCTTGACCAACACTGTAAGCGGCGATTTGTCCATCCGAGAGTGCAACGGCACTTGTGATTTTGAGTTTTGGCTCACGGACTATAGCGAGGTTCTGTTGTCAAGCTCAAAGACTAAGTACATGATTGTATACATTTGCTACATGGTACTCTGTGGTATGATGGCTCTCTGGTGGAGACTGTAAATTCAAAGAAACCGCATACTACTCTGCAGTTTTGTCCGGGCCTCCACACCCTGCAACCAACGTCGCGTGGATGCTGGTGGACTCTCCTTGGATACTGTATCTTGATAGTACATGTAGTTGATACTATGAAGGGGTCGGATTTCCATGTTCCCAACTGCACATTGTAGTACAGTAGTGCATGCACATGCACAATGCACATTCTTTGTTACAAAAGTTTGTATCCGGACCGTGGTGCTTGTTCTCGTCATGGCCCTAGGTTCCCAGTCCAACGTTTTGTGGATAGTAGCACTGGATACAAAATGATGTCACATTCAGAGTTATTTGTCCGTACCCCCATCAAGGCCATCATGCCTTTTGCTTTTGTTGTACATTGTATTATGTACATGACTGTGCGAATACGTGACAGCACTGCGTTCTACAGGACCTAGTCCTCACCGTCAGGACCCGCTAGGAGTACTGAGTAAGAGTCAGCCTCTTGTCGACATGTCATTGATTGGGAATGCTGCCTTCTTCGTGCTAGGGCACGTCCTTTGGCTCCGCCTTACTTACGCACCAGTCAGCGTGCCAAAAGCCTGGCGCCTGGCGGGATGTTGGGGTAGGTTTCAGTCTTCAGACCAGTGTAGAGACCGTAGATCTACGTGTAGCACAATGTCATGTAGGTCTACCTACGATCGAGGTGGTTGATCTCAAGGCCTCGTCTGGAACGTCGAAAAATCGGCCGGTCATGTCCTCACCCTCTGCCTCTGGCTCTGGTCGATTAGGTACATGTATACAGTAGGATCGCCAAGCCCTACTCAAGGGCCAGTTTTATTTGCAACCGCGGGAAACAAAGCCCCCATGACGCCGTCTTTTCAGGCCTTCAGGAATGGCCGAAATTCCGAAATTTGTGGAGGACTCTACCTGGCCCTCGTCGTCTCAGTGGCCGGTCAAGGGCAATCAAAGGGTGTTTTCGGCTCCGTAGGGATACCTTCTACCCCAATATGATATTAGTTTGAGGATGAGCTGCGTGAAGCGAAGTTACAGGGCTGATGTTTGTTGGACGTCGTCATTTCCATTTGCATTCATCAATCATTGGGCTCGAAAGAACTGGCTGGTAAGTGAAAACTGTATAACTGGCACTAAAGCCACTTGGTGGGTAGGTTGCCGCAACACTCTAGTTTATCAAACAACAAAAGAAAGCAGTGTGGGTGCTTGCCACACAACGCGGCACGAAATTCCCAGAGGTGTGTTGCCATTACGTGAAAATCACGACGTAATATTTTCGCACATATCAGGGGCGATATGTCTCTGTTTAGTATAGCAATCATGGGCAATGCATGTGTGACGCATCTATTGACAAAGAGCAAATGATGTAAAGTAATGTCGTGCCTTCCATAATGCTTGGACTTGAAAAAAGTAGCATTTAGCCAATGAGTACTGTGGTACTCTAAAGATTTCCTTGAGTATGGATTTGTATTGCTCAAATAATGGAGGTGAATACGCCAGGAAATCTTTAGATTTTTCATAATATAGCAGTAGGGGATAGTCCGAAAAGATTCTTGGTACACTGCAGTATACATAATTATAATATACCATGCACATCATAGGCCGCGTCATGTTCCTGCTGTTGGAGCTGTTTGTGCTGGTACCACTGTGGTTGTCGTAGCTGAACATGATGATGCTGCTGCTGCTGTTGCTAATGAGGAGATTTGGGTTGATTATGTGACGATAGGTGCTGCAAATGGTTGTTGTCAGGGGTTGGTGCTACAGCTAGTTGTGCTATTACGACGGGTTATTTTGCAGCAACAAATTGTGGGGCTTTGAAGGGTTGTGCAGATTTGCTGCAAGGTTTGTGCTGGTGCTTGAGGTGCGCTCACGCTGCACATACTCCCCCCCCCCCCCCCCCCCCCCCCACTGAGGCCGCAATCAGGATTTGTAACGTAACTGTGACGTTCAGTTCATGTGTGTGCTGTTGCCATTCAACTTACCCGCTTTTGCGCATGGCCACCGGTTTTGGTCGCAATATGAGCATGCCCTCAGTGGGTTGTACTCAGTGCTGCTGCTGCGATTGTTGCTGCTGCTGCCACTGGCATTACCGCTACCGCTGGTGTTGCTTTTTTTAGCATTGTTGCTGCTGTCGCTCCTCCTGGGACCCGTGTTGCTGCTGTGATCGTTATTGAGTCTGTACACTTGCCGTTGCAGTCTTGAATCTGGATCACTTTATCAATGGTCCTTGTGCACGTTGTACAGATGTACGAATTCCCGTAGTTGTTTGTATTCCTGCTTGGGTGTTCGTTGTGTGCCATACATGCACATTTGACCAATTTAGACCAATAATCATGGGAAGACAATCGCTTTTCCAGCTTCATCACTTTGGATAGAGCTCAAGACTAGCTAGATCTTCTTTGGAAAAATGGTTCCGTATGAAATGCCTTCAGGGCACGTTTCATAAAGCAAAGAGCAGTGAACACGTTTTCCTGTACATTCAACACCCAACACAGTCTACAGGATTCTACAAGATTCTATGAAATTTCTTGCATCTGTACAGCATTACTTGTTGAGTACAGAAACCCATGACTAGGCATTACATGAGTTGAAAATGTTGCCGCGGTACATGTATTTGTCGCGATGTCTACGTGTGGTATATCGGTCCTGTGGAAACCACGAAGGTGTCTTCACAGTTGATTCTTTACCACTGCGTGTTATTGTGTGTGTCATCTACAGATGTCATGGAGAACGTGTGCAGCATACCTTTCTGAACCCCGACAGACATGTGTCGGTCAACCATTGACATTATAGCAATGTATGCATGGCAGCAATGTTTATCAGCTCAGCCGAATGTCTATATGTTTCCACCACGTCGATCAGGAAGGTGTGTACATGCTTGATTCTGCATGTAACTGTGTGGCTTGGCCTCTAGCACTGTATACTATTGTGTATATTCTGCTTCAAACATTCACCACAGTGACTTCCAGAGGTTAAGACAATTTGATAGCAGTTCGAATGGCATATCTCTCGCTTGCATACGATAAGCCAAACTTGCCAAATCGCCAATTCTTTGCTCACGTTGCCATACCACGTCAATCACATACATGTATCATACATTACATTGGGCTCTTTCGATTACACATTCTCGACCCAGGTTTTATAATTCTTGAATGACCAGAATGAACGGATTGCGGCTATGTAAACAAACTACACGTAGAAATCGTAAAGGGGGATCACGTGGGATCCCGTACACCCTCGCCCGCAAGTGTACCTAGCATGGCGTGTACGTCGAGTGTGTAATTTCTGAATTCTAGAAACGACGAGATTTTGTGTAATAGGACGCGCCCATTGTAGATACTTCTTACCTTAGTTGGTGCCATTCTGGAGTTGTTGCTTTTTTGTGTTGCTGTGTGCAGGGTGTCTGGTTCTTGCCTCTGCCGCAGAAGATTCCATCGCTGCTCCAGGATTGAGTTGTAGAGGAACTGCAGCATGTCCGACCCATTTCGGTGAAGCACGATGCCGTGATTGATCAGTGATGGTGATGATGGCATGTACCTGGTGGTCTGTGCTGGCTGGTGCACGCTACCCTATCCACAAGTTGCCTGTCAGGATGTGCAGCTAGGCATTGTAACATGTGCTGCAATACCAACCTTCTGGTGTCACCTCTATCTGGAAGTTGACTTGCAGATACTACTGTATCGGAGAACAAGTTTGGCGAGTCCCGCCGTGGCTGTTTTGTGATCGCTGTTGACGCATTCCACATGCTAGTCTATCATGTAGCTACTAAGAATTAGCATGGCGCTTTGGCATTTGGGATACGTGGCAGTGCATGTCACCCTCACAGTCGTCAGCACTGCACAGTGGCTTCGCCGGTTGGCCGGCTACTCTTCGCTGCCGGCCATTTCGCTATACCGTTATCAGGCTTTATGCGAGGCCAGCTTATACATACATTATGCTGTTGACGGCTTTCTGGCTTCGCAGTCTTGTACAGTTTGTGGATGCGTAAACTGGTATGGCTCTTCACATATTGCGCGTTCCGGGCCACATTGCTGACATTGCCGCATGTTCGTCCCATTTCTATTATCCAAATAAGTGTTTATTTTCATTCCTTGTTATGGTGGTATCATGGTGGTATAGTTTCCAGCCTCCACCCACTGTTTCTGATTTCGGCTGTGTTGCAGTAGCTCGCCAGTATGATAATCATTATGACTATATGACGCGAATTTCAAATAAAATATGACTGCTGAAAACCTGGCGAGAACAGACTAACTCGATAAATGGCACTAAAAAGAATCCTCTCACCGATACATCTAAGCAATATCTGTGCACACATGCAAAAAGAATTGCAATCGGTTAGTGCCAAACAATGCGGCACGAAATCTGCGGAGGGACGTTTTGAATCCAAGAATATATTTACCATCCAGAAAGCCGACGAGGACGACACTGTTTCTCATCTGTGGCCGTCGCGAAAAGATCTCAGGGGAGTGTGTATCCGTAGGATTGTGTAGAGCGCAAAGAATCGAAGCGAAGTGGAGTATTCTCGGTGCGGTGGCTGTCTTTGTTTTCGTCGGCATTTTGTTGTCTTGAGAATTTTCCTCCACGAAGGGCTTCAAATTTCCCGCGACTGCAAATAAAAGTGCAACTTTTAGACGGCTTTTTTGAATCTGGCGATCCTACTGTATATCCATGCTCTATGCTCTGTACAGTCAGACACAATGACGTATACCATGGTACTAATACACGTGTCTAAGGCCATCTGAGGGCATCGGACCCCAGGAGTAGCAAAGGTTCAGCGAAACCCTCAACGAAGTCCATTCACGGTCCGGGTGAGCTCTGTTTTCCAACTCTCTTCAAGGTGAAGCACCGAAATCCAGGACTGGAATGGAAAAGGCTGTCAAAGTAATGATGACATTAAGAATAGTATTGTTGTATACTACATGAGTCATGACATTGTTTTATAATACTTTTAAATAGCTATATATAAAGAGAACACATTCTGCTGTCATCGCCACACTATAACAAAGTCATGAAGGTTTACCAAAATCGATTTTCTCGTCACAATCATCAGTGGAAAGCCGTGACTGAAGAATAATGTCGTCTTTGAGGAATACTCTTTCTATTGCTAATGAGTGATATGCACGGGCTTTGTGCACCCGAATCTGGATGGAAGTAGGGCATACTCCATTTTCCTTACAGCGCTTCAAGAAGATAATATCATGTGAAATGTTTCTAGCCACATGATGACAGCAGAATTTGTTCTCTAGACTATAGCTATTATAATTGTTGTCTCCGCGTCGATTATTTACGTACTACTACATGTCGTAGTACTTTATTTGTAGTGGAAATAAAAACAGGCATAATGCCTAACAATGAGCGCGCCCACTAGTGCACTGTGAATAAAAATTTAAAGGATATCGTGGAAAAGTAGAGATAGGAAAAAGAAAGAAAAGAAAACGGAAGGTTGGAACAGATATCAATCCAGTGAGTATTACCGGTATACAAAGGACAACTAATTAATAGTAATACTTATTGCGCTGAAACGTGAAATAGGGCGAAATTACAATATTTACGCTATCACCGGTACATGTACATATATATGAGTGGCCGGTTTTGAAAGTGATCCCCGATTTTAAAAGTTGTATGATTGTGTTCCCGAGCAAACGTTGGGCACAGCCATCATGGCCATGGGCATGGGGCCCTGAGCCTGAGGTGGAACAATGCATGCTAGGCTCTCCCAAAGCCACTAACTAACCCTTACTTGTGACTAAGTATTTCAAGGCCCCGAGCTGCCATGGGTCATTATTCATAATCAGTAGCAACTACTTGTTGAAGTCTACCAATCGAACTCAAGACGAGTCAAAACACACATCAAATGCAGCGGTCATTGCTTGTTCAAGTGCAATTTTTGTGCTCGTAGAATCCACGCATCTACAATGTATACTCAATCTCCATCTACAATGCAATGACAGTGTACTGTTAGTGTGTAGAACTACAAACAGAAACGATCACCGCCCGGGCCGTAGATTCTACGCCGTGTGTTGAATGCACTGCGATAGCAGCTGAAGCGATATGACTGTCTGCTTTGATGCGTCGTGCAGCCACGTCGCGCCGCAGTAGCTGTTATGTACGCAGCTCTACGGTAGAATCTCCGTACCCCATGCATGCAGTTATTGACGGGATGCAGGTGAGCACGAGCTCGCGAGGCCGCGATCCGACCCTAGCCTAGCCTAGCCTGCAAGGAGAATGGCGTCCCCAGCATCGGGAAAGCGCTCGACTTCAAGTCCCCTTCCAATAAAGAAAGGACGATCGTACTCTATTGAGGGAGCTGCCAATGGAGCAATCACCTCTCCAGCGGCAGCAAAAGACCTTACCGGCGGTCATGCTGTAAGTTGAAGTGTTCATGTGATGCTTCAGTAAACTTCACAGCTGAGAACAATGGACAAATTCTAGTTGTTGTTTTTTCAACCCCGTAGTCGTCGTCGTTCAAGTCTGCGCCACTATCGAAGATGGGTTCCAGAAAGAGAGTAACATCAATGTCGTCCTCTCTTTCCGAGAGCTACTCCTCAAGTAAGATGTCAGACATTGCCGTATTTTGGTGCCTGACCCATGTAGTATCCTGTACAGGAATGCTTGAGCTTAGTCGATGTTGCTTTTCTGTTTCCAGCATCCGGGAGTAGCTACTCATCCAGCTCGGACGAAGATTTGTCCCCCAGAGAAAATATCGTGGTATGTTTGAATTCTGAAATGTGCATGAGTTCTGTTTTTGACAGATTTGAGAATGATTTTCTTTCCGTTGTTTTTTTGCCTCAGCTGCGAAAGAGAGAGAATGACAAAGTCAAAGATGCATTGTTCGAAATGTGAATGTCTAGGTTTGTGATTGCATTGGAGTATGGGGCTTGGAAGTCGAATAATTAATTTTCTCTGACTTATTGTTGTTCTGAAACGTTATTCTGCCCGAGTCGTTGCTCCGTTGTAGCATCCATTCATGTTATTACAGTCGTCCCTCTCTAATCCGGCACTTTATAATCCAGCACCCTCGATAAACCGGCACAATTTTCAGTAGCCAAATGTCCTCTTCATGCACATTGCAGCAGTAGATCAGATTTGTTAATCCAGCACCCTCCCTAATCCAGCAGATTTTCGTGGCACAAATGGTGCCGGATTATAGAGGGACCACTGTACATAGATTTATGCACAGTTTTGCATGATTGTACATGCACGGTTAGGGCCTGGTCAGACTGCGGCAAAATCGAAATAATCCTAGGATTATAATCCGAATCTCCATAGTAACTTGCCGCCAGAGCGGCAAAAGCGAGAGTTGACGCTCCAAAAAAAAAGCAAGAACGGGCCACGCTTTTCCGCTCCAAACAGGATTTGACGCTGATACGCCATTGACGCTGATAATCACTGATTTTTTCATCTCGATATCGAGGAGCTAATTGGCCACGGACAACAACAAAACTCATAAGGATGGTTGCAAGGATTGCACTGAAGGTGTTGGCGATCCCCAAGGTGAAGGAATTTGACGTCGTTCGTGGAGATTACCACTTGACGCTCGAAATGAAGTTTGAATTTTCACTCTCCCCACATGTGTAGTGTGATCGCGATTCAAATTCTGGACGCTGTTCCTTTTTCGTCAGGCAACCAAAATTTGCCGCAGTCTGACCAGGCCCTAACTAGTATTTTAGGCTTGTTGTGTCTAGGAGCAGGACAGGGAGAAGTGGCATGTACACGTGCTCAAGCACAACAAAATTATCCCCCTCGTAATCTGCGCTCCTGGTTGGTACATGGTGCAGTATGGAGTGTGCAGTGATGAACACTGTAGTACTATTGTACAAGTAATAATTATGCAGTACAGGATCTGGTCCAGAGCTGGCCATACTTCACTGATTTAGTGATTAGGGAGGTTCCGGAGTACGATTTTTCGTGCCAAAATCCGTGGAGGCGCTACGGATTTTTTATACGTCGTTTTCGGGCAGTGAAAAGTTCCGGGGTACGGAACTTATGTGTTTGCCGTCATTGCCTAGGTTACGATCGCAAACACGTCACATTCCCGCGCTATGCCTTTTTATTTTGAAAATTTGTACCGAAATCAAAACTTCCCGCGGAAAATCCATGTTTCTCGTACCAAATTTGTACGCGAAAAATCTTTCTGCACCCGATGACGCAAAATCTCCATACGAAACATGGTTCGTGTGAAAGCCAGTCCACACGGATTCTCCGTGCCGAAAAATCGTGTGGAGCACGCCTGGAAAAAATCCGTAGCGCCCATACGGATTTTGGCACGGAAAATCGTACCCCGGAACCTCTCTATTGGCAACTCAATAGGGCAGTACAGGATCTGGACTTGTCCTGAGCCATACTTTACTGATTTAGTAATTAGCAACTCAATAGGTGCCACTTCTAGCTCAGCCTCCCGTCATTTAGCTTGATTTCATTCCCAGTCCATTGGCTTGTGCTTCCTACAGGCCAACACGAAAGGATTTTCAGACTTCCGGGTGAAGAGTCTGTCACTGGCTGACTATGGCCGGAAGGAGATTGAGATTGCTGAGCAAGGTTGGTACTTACGGAATTGCGCTCCATGTTACCTCTCCATGCTATCAGATACACAAATGAGTGAGGTGTGCAGGAAGCATGCTATGCTACAGCAAGCTTTGCCCTTGCTCATACAGTAGAAAAGAGAGAAAGTTGTTGTTGGTGACTTTTATTTTACTTCACCAATTGCACAGGCATGTCTGTTGCTACTCAGAATTTCATGCTTTTGCGATCACCAACTTGCGTGGTGATTGCACAAACATAAAACTCTCTGTACATGTACATGTAGCTACTCACTCCCCAATCTAGGTCTCTCGTCTCTGCTGCAGAATACTGCCCCCACCCCCCTGACCTTGTCGACGTAGAAACTTCAGAGGTGACGATTGAAAGTCACTGCAGGGTTCGCACTTGTGCTCATCTGGCATAAAAGGCATGGTGCAGCATATGTCCACACGAATATGACGTGCGTACAACAAGGATTTCTGCCCGCCAAACACGTACGAACGTTTTGTGTGGTAGAAACCTGTGGGATCCAGTCAACCCTACTACATATCATGTCCGCCTCGCTAATTCTGCTTACCTGGTATTGCCATAATAAAGATCTTGTCTCCACGCCGCCTATTCCCATGGCAGAGTTGGTCAGATCCACATCCAGTGAATGTGGATCCGCACTCGACTCATCGATTATTGCAGATCTATTCTGTTTAGCACAACTTAGTGCATGGATGTGTCATTCACGCAGTTGGATGTTTGTTTGTTTTTCTTTTCTTCTTTTTTCTACTGCAGAAATGGGAGCCCTCATGTTACTTCGGCGGCGTGCACATGAAGAACGGAGGCTGGTGGGAGCACGTATCGCTGGCTGCACGCACATAACGGCACAAGCCGCTGTTCTCATCGAAACTCTCGTCGCCTGCGGTGCAGAAGTGCGGTGGTGCGCCTGCAATATCCATTCCACGCAGAACGAGGTTGCTGCCGCTTTGGCAGAAGCAGGTGAGGGATTCAATTGCTGATTTTGCCGCTCCGCTCGATTTGTTTAGCTTACTGGTTTCTTACCTGTAGGTGAGGCCCTGACCGACTGGACTTGTCATCATGCAGTGGACTTTTTCTTTATTGGTTTTGTCTTGGCAGCTCTGTTGACCATTGGTTTCTGGTATGCAACTACATGCATCATAATGGTCTTTGACAGCTTGTGGCAAAGTGGTGCTTCTTTCTTAGCCCCCCCCCCTGTTCCAGAGCTGGGTCTGAACTGGCGGGGATATCCTCGTTCCCAAATAACGGTTCATGTGGTTGCATAGACCGGGACCCTACCAACCGTAAACAAGGTTAAAGACCCTCTTCCACCTTGCCACACGCTGTCTATACCATTACAAAATTAACTACTACCTCCGACAAGCGAAACTTGGCGCGTTTTTTACTTCAAATTACACTAAATAACTCACACTTTACAATCAAGTCTTATGATTGACTCACCAAAATACAACTTTGTATTGCTCAACAAGGACATTAGAGACATCAGTTAGGCTGAATCACTGTCCTCTGATTCAGATATCGCAGTTTCTTCTAGAGAGGAATTGTCCCTGTTTTGAGACGAAAGAGCGACTAGAGCGGATTCAGTTGCAGCAAGTATCTCTGTTGTGATCGCTCTGGAAATCTCGATGTCGCTCCTGTGCTCGAGCCACGGTGTCGAGGGTCGTCATTTCCACCGCCACTATCTAGGTTGACGTGGTAAGAACTGTGCAACACCTCCACACGCGCCTGGACTGCAACATGTTTTCCGGGTATTCTCGCCAACTGTCCAAACTTGCAGGCAGCAATTCCTGGCGCTTTTCCTTAGCCACCAGAGACGGCTCTGAAGGCTATTGAAAGGCGCTAGGATTTGGCATGGACGTATGGACTCTGTGCTGGCTGAGTGATCAAGTGAAGAGAGAGAACTCTTTGGTTTTGCATTGAAACGCGAAATCACGACGATTCTTCTTCGCAGAATAGACGCGCGGCGCGCGCGCACTGTGTTGCTGGTGCACGAGAGACTGGCCTGCTTCTGACTAGTCAAGCCATGTGCCACTCACCAGCTCGTCGCTTGGCTTCCTGCACCCGGTTGCATGGAGGGTACAAGTAGGTCGCGTACCTCACTGCCTTGTCAAGTAACTTGTGGTACCAACACAAATAAAAATCAAATAAAAGCGCCAAGTTTCGCTTGTCGGAGGTAGTAATTTTATGTGTATCATGTTTACACACCAGGTTCAGTGGAGAAAACCCCTACATCTAGCGCTGTTTTCCACCATGTATCATGTTTATAACATAACTACAGTACTGTCGGTCGTCGAAGAACTGGGGATCAGCCTTGTAGCCTTGACCGTTCTTCTTTTCATGTACTATGCACAGTTAAGTCACCGTGGCGTGTATACATTGGTATGCTATGCTTGGTGAAGTTCTAGCGGGGTTGTTCTTCGGCGCCCGATAGTAATTTGTATCCATTGCTGTGGCCCGTCCTTAGGTATGCATATGGGTGGCGTAGCTGCGCCTCTCGCACGTATCACTCAGCCTTTTCCCTGCGTGTATGCTGTTCTTTTCTTCTCCTACTGATAGGATATCCGGTCTTTGCATGGCGGGGTGAAAGTGAAGAGGATTTCTGGTGGTGCATTGAGCAGTGTGTCCACACAGACAACTGGCAGCCCAACTTGGTAGGTCTTGAAACAAGATACACAAGCATGTATCCGCCCTGTTTGGTCTCTTTTCTACACTGTGCCTGTTTGTATGGTTTCTGTGTCTTGCTTGCTATGTACTTCAAGCGGGGTTTAGCCAGCATGCCTGCGCCATGCTTGCTATGTACTTCTAGTGGGGTTTAACCAGCATGCCTGCACCATACTTGCTATGTACTTCTAGTGGGGTTTAACCAGCATGCCTGCACCATGGTATTGTTGTATACTCAGTACGATTGTCTGTCATATTTTATTTTGACTGTTGCTCATGTGTAGCTGTTGGACGATGGTGGAGATGCAACACATCTAATGCACAAGAAGTATGAAGGCTCCTTCAAGCTTCTCCGTGGTGTTGTCGAGGAGAGCGTTACTGGAGTCCATCGGTATGTCAGTGGCGCACGATCGATACTGTACATGAAAGTAGTTCTTTCATTATATAATTATGTGTGTGTGTGCACGTGTGTGTGTGCTCTGTGCTCTGTGCTGCCGGCCTTGTTGCCGTTGACAGGCCCGTTGTGCCTGTTTCTCATGACACCGTGTTTATCCTCTTTCGTCTTCCTTTGATGTGCCTGTGGTGTATCTGCACCATTCTGCAGTTGCTGCAATACTAGTATCTGACCGTGTCTCTACTCAGCGGGAACGTAGTTGAAGTTTGAGTTGTCCCTTTGAGTTCTTATTGTGAACTGGATCTTTGTATTCATATGTCTGTGTGTGTGTCTGTGTGTTTTCTGTGTGCAGTTTGTATCAGCTGGCAAAGAGTGGCAAGCTCTGTGTGCCAGCAATCAATGTCAACGACTCCGTGGTAAAGTCGAAGTTTGACAACCACTACTGCTGCCGTGAGTCTGTGCTGGACGGTATCAAGAGAGCCACGGATACAATGTTTGGAGGCAAACATGTATGTGTTTGTGGCTATGGCGAGGTAAGCTGCTGACAGGCTGAATGAAGGGAAATTTATTTTTCTTATTTGTATTTGTCTACTGGGCTGCCACTGTCACTATCTGTAGGGTGAAACCGTGAAACATCTGATCTTTGGGTTCGTTTTTCATCAGCTGAGTGACTTAATCTTCTGTTGTTCTGCTGTCTTTGCCTTTGTGTAGGTGGGCAAGGGCTGTGCGAGTGCTTTGAAGGGCCTGGGTGCAGTGGTGTGCGTGACTGAGATCGATCCTATCTGTGCTCTCCAAGCCAGGTTAGTACTTTGCTCTACGGTGCGGACCCTGTAGTGAGAGCACGCAGTGTCGATGTTGTCTTTTGAGACTTTGCTCTACGGTGCCGATTCCCAGCATTTTGCTGCTGTTTCTGCTGCTGCTGCGACAGTTGCTGTCGCTGGTATTGCTACTGTCTGTTGTTGGTGATCCTGTTGCTGTTACCAAGAGTACACAACCCCCAAGAGCGTGCAACCACCTGCACAACTTCTATAAAGTGCTGCAACGGCAGAACTTCACATTACGCTGGCAAACAATGCAAAGTGACCACAAGAGAGTTGAACCCAAAGCAGGGTTGCGTACAACCCTGTATCTGTCATGCACGGGTTGCAAATAATGTGTACGGGTTCATCACATGATGTAAAGTGTTAGTTCTGCCACCGCAGACCCCATAGCTGGAGTTTCACACTCTTGGAGGTTATGTGCTCTTGCTGCTACATGTAGCCAGGTGGCTGCTCTTAGACTGGTTTTGGCGTTGCAATATACCCCCTCTGCAGTCATGTACATTCAGTTTTTCTCTGGATTTGATGTTGGCCGAGTTTGTGCATTCATACGTCTTGCTCCGTTCTGTGCTCATCATGTGCTTGTGTTTGGCGTGTTGATCGTGCAGCTTTGATGGGTTCCGTGTGGTACGTCTTGAAGAGGCTGTAAAGTCAATTGACCTTCTCATCACGTGTACCGGTGAGTACAGGCTATATCTCCTGTATTACTACGGACGGTCTTTGGTGGCACGGGGCTCATTGCCAGCGTGTCTCTAGTGAATATTGCAAGTTAGAGCCGTGCATGCTGCTCTTGCTACTTTTCTGTAATACGAGCACTCTGCACATGGCCTTGGGAATGGCATCATATCCTTTGGATAAGCGCCCCATTCTCATGCTGTCCATTGCTCACATGTGCTGTGCATGTATGTGCGTGTTTGTTTCTCCAGGCAACAAACATGTGGTGTCACGTGAGCACATGAACAACTTGAAGAGTGGCTGCATCGTGTGTAACATGGGCCACTCCAATACTGAGATTGACGTGGACAGTATCCGTGACCTGCGCTGGTTGCATGTTCGATCGCAGGTTGACCACGTCATCTGGCCAGATGGCAGGCGGATAGTGCTGTTGGCCGAGGTGAGGGCTTTGATCAGTGCTGCTTCACTCATGGACTGGGTGATGACTCTGGTGATTATGAATGTACTGTACATGTGTCCTGTCCGCATTTCCATTGTCCCCTTCTAGAGCCAGCAACATCAGTTGTGAATCCCGCTTCTTTCAGTGTCAGTGGTGTGTGTATGTGCATGTGTGTGCTACAATGCGGGGACAAGCACCCTGCTGACTCAGCTTTTTGTTTGCTCTGATTTATGAAAATGGTTATTGTTGTTGTTCTTTATTTTGATTTGCACAGTAGACTGGAACTCGACCCAACATAAGGGTGAAACGGGTGTTTGTAACTTTTTACTTGTATGTTCATGTTCATGTTCTGCTATTTGTGTAGGGTCGACTAGTTAATTTATGTTGCTCCAGTATACCATCGTTTGTTGTCTCCATTGCCGCATCAACACAGGTATGGTGGCTTGAGGTGCCCATTAGCATACTCATGCAGCATGTTGTGTAGTTCAGTGTCTGTGCACGCCTACTCTAGTATACCTCTGGGTGATGGTGGGTGAGTGAGTTGGTGAGGTGGTGGTGGTGGTGGTGATTTATTGGTGGGTAAGTTCCTGAGTTGGTGGTGGTGGTGATTGATTGGCGGGTGTGTTGGTGGTGGGTGAGTTGGTGGTGATGGTGGTGGTGGTGGGTCAGTTGGTGGTGGTGGGTCAGGTGGTGGTGGTGGTGGGTGAGTTGGTGGTGATGGTGGTGGGTCAGGTGGTGGTGGTGGTGGTGGGTCAGTTGGTGGTGGTGGTGGTGGTGGTGGTGGTGGGTCAGTTGGTGGGTCAGTTGGTGGTGGTTCCAGGACTAGACTACTGTACATCAACTTATTTTTGCTGGCGATTTAATTTTCGCTGATTTTGTCGCTTGGTACCGACCGCCCAAGGTAAATCACAGGCTAAAGTTTGTCACAGAGGCAAATGATGCATGATTGAGCCGTGGCTGCATGTGAGAGCAACAGCTACTGATCGATTTCTTTTTTGAAAACCCCAATCAGCCAAAAGTGTCATTTCGAGATCAGCCATAGTTTTTCACTGGCCAAGATTTGATTTGATCCTAGGGGGTGGTGGCGTTCCCACAGCGGATGCGGAAAACTCGGCTTCCAGCCGAGTCTCACGCCTTTCTCAGCTGCACTTTACCAGCATTTTTGTATTGACCGTATTGGTAAGATGGTCGAATGCCCTAGTTGTATAACAGCATTTGTGAGCAGAGCTTGAGAATGGCATTTTGTGTTTCTGTTTGGTTTCTTCTCCCTACAGATTCTTGCCCTTATTGAGCTATTCAGAGCCCCAAGTGGACGCTACAAGCATGACGTGTATTTGCTGCCGAAGAAAATGGGTAAGAAAAGTCGGCGTGTTATCAAGAGCCCATAGACAAGATTGATGCAACTGTGGTGATAGGTCAGCGTGTGGCGCACTGTCTTCATTACGTAACTTGCCTGCAGCATGGCTTGTACTCCTGCACTGAATCCACAATCTCTCGTACCAGCACGTCCGGTTCTGCTTGATCATGTTGATGCGCGAGTACAGATGCGAAGTCTTAAGTTAGGATGCATGAACTTCGTTCCGTGCGAAAGCTTATTTCGAACCACGGGAAGAGCGTGGTGTATGATTTTTCCACAGTGTGCGGATGGATGTAACACCGCATGATGTAGTGAGCAGTGTGCCACCACCGATCTGGCACATAGACAGGAGATCACAGTTGCATGCTCTTGTGTTATGGACTTTTGCTATAATGCTTCAAGTGTCCAGTAGATCTCTTGCCATGTTTTAGTGTGGACCTACACACAGCATGTGCGTGTACTCTTTGCATCATACAGTCGTCCCTCTCTAATCCGGCACTTTATAAACCAGCACAATTTTCAGTAGCCAAAATGTCCTCTTCATGCACATTGCAGCAGTAAATCAGATTTGTTAATCCAGCACCCTCCCTAATCCAGCAGATTTTCGTGGCACAAATGGTGCCGGATTATAGAGGGACCACTGTATAACAATAGTTTGTGCTGTCATATTCCATAACATATCACCAGGTGCATTGTGCTACAGATACCCGTTGGTCCCAACATATCCCGATTACGGATAAGAGGGTGTATTTTTCGTGGCATCTGCCGCGTTCGTTGCAGCCAACTGGCGTGCTATGGGCTTTTCTCGCTTCCTCGTGTATGCTTATGTGTGCTTGTGTGTGTGTGTGTGTGTGTGTGTAGATGAGTATGTGGCCAGTTTGCATCTGAGCACGTTTGATGCTCACCTGACTGAGCTGTCAGACGAACAAGCATCCTATCTCAACCTTCCTAAGGCCGGACCGTTCAAGCCTCACTACTACAGGTAATCACTGTGCTTTGGCTCTTCTTTTCCCCTGCTCCTTTTATGTTTACCGTATTTCCCGGAGTATACGCCGCACCCAGATTTTTTTGTCACGAAATACAGACATCTACCCAACCGTTTACCACCGTTCATTTGACCATCGTAGTATAAGCCGCACTGGCTTTTTTTGGGGGGTGAGTCACTGGTGTTGAAAGTGCAACTTATACTCCGGAAAATACGGTTCTTTCTTAGAGTTGGAGACTGATCCTGCACGTCCACTTTGGGACATGGGATTAACAGCAAAAGAAAGATTGGGAAAGGTTTATTGGGGAAACTATTCCCTCCCCCTCCCCCTGTGCATGAGTGATATACTCAACTTTGTTTGTTGTTTTGGTATGTGCCCATACAGGTACTAGATCATGGTGCTGTGATCAGTGGGGAAACTAGCTACCTTGTGCGGCTGCGGGTATTTACGATGGCATGCCTACCTGCGTCTTGACATTGGATGCACACGGTGCCTTCTACTCTCCCGGTTCAGCTCCATGGCTACTGCTACTGCTGCTGGACGTGTCGTGCCAGTATCCCAGTCAGACGCCAGTATGCATGTAGTATGCATGTAGGTGTAGCTCCCCTGTATCCAGTGTTCTCGAGTGTAACGTCCTAGCCAGAGTACACTAGCTACCATGCATATGAGCTACCAAGGCACAGAGGCGATTATCTGCATCTCTCTCTCTCTCTCTTTCTCTCGCTCTCTCTGCTTGCATTGGGACTCAATGCAGCGGTTTCTTGCATCCAGTCTGGCATAATTTATTCTCTACAAGCCTTGGTGTTGGCTTTAGGTCTTCTCCTATTTCTCATTCTGAAATCTTTCTTATATGATGAAAAGTATGGTCTATCACCTCAGAAGTCTTTCTTTATCCCAACTAGTTTCTTTTCTCTCTGGTTGTCCTCGTCTTGTATTATTTTGGGATGCACTGGCCATATTTGTGCGTTGTTTTTTGTCTTTCTGATTTTTAGGTTACAGTTGTTCCCATTTTAATAGATTTTGTGCGTTTTTTTTACAGTCTTGTTTGTTTTATGCTCGTGCTGTTTTATGTTTGCCATTCTTAGAGTCTGTAGTGCTAGGGCAGTGCTTTTTATCACATCACTGTCACTACTCTACAGTTTTCTGCCAGTCTAACAAAAGTGCTTAGGGCTATCTAGCAGTACGGCGTGCCAGTCTTGTTTTCCTGTCGTCCTGCTCTCGAGGTGATGTTGTCTACTTCAGCAATGTCTCGTGACACGCTTCACATCAGTTTGATTATTTATGGTTGGTGCGTTTTGAAATATACACATGTCTTGTTGATACGTGCTGGTTGTGTGTGTGTGTGCGCGCGAGTGTGTGCATTTGTCATGCGTGTGAGTGCGTGCACGTCACCTGATGAGTGTGCTGCTGCATCGTTGTTTGTGGTTCTTGTTGTTGCTGTTGTTCTTGTTCTTGTTGCTGTTGTTCTTGTTCTTTTTGTTGTTAGACAAGTACTATGGCTGTGATTGTTTGGTCAGATCCGGATCCCGGATGCACTGGACACTTCAGAATCAATCGATCATGTTTCTTCGCGCCGCTAACCGTAACCTTGTTGACGTGGAAAAATGGCAATCGAAGAGTTTCCCCAGGGGCCGTGTACTCCTCGTGATCTGATGCAGATGGCGAGGTGCAATGTATGTCCACAGGGCTTCCGCGATTGCACGAGTTACGGAATTTCCTAAGGATTCAGCAGTGTCAAGTAAGATGAACGGACCAATAGGTCACGAGTTACGACTAACAGGTTACGCTTTCCAACGGCCGTAAGAGAGTTGGAAAGCATGTGTCTTTGTGCGTGGCCATGACAATTATGGTGGTTCAGTGTGAGTCTGTGCAAAGCAGACACAGCTGAACGTGGTCGTCACTTCGCAGTGGCCTACCACTGGCTATGCAACTCTGCTGTTGCTGTGTTGTATGGGTGGAGCACAAAGACTCCACCAAGTTAATGGGATATTATACAGTCAGTCCTTTCTTCTTACTTTACTACTATTGGCTCAACATCCGAGTTTTATCCAGTGGTATCTTCAGAATTTTGGAAAATCCCGGGAACCATTGCCGAAAGGACGAGAAACTGCCTTTTCTGCAAATTTGTGATGTGTGGTCCACATGCAAACAAACCTCCCATCATGACTTGCTATGCTGATACTGCTGGAGTAGGTTTGCTGGCTGTGCTAGCATTATGATCTCTGGCAGTGAAGGAAAAAAAGATAGGTAATTCGAAGCAGTGGAAGTGAATGAAAAAGGCAATTTTGTGTTAGCATAACAGTTTGGCAGCAAGGCTCTGGAGAGAAAGTATCCGGCAGGGAGTATCAAATACCGATATTTTACTACTTCCTGGTATCCAGCATTGGTGAAGCTCAGCAAGGACGTTCAATTGCACAAGCCTGCATTTCTAAACACCCATTGGCATTACAAGCAAGAAATTCAAAGAATGACCAGCCAAAAGGCAAGGTAAAACTGTGCTTGCTTATAGCGTGCATCACCGTTCTTGCTCTGCAGTTTTATGCCCAACTTGTTTCCAAATTCACACACATCGTCCTTTGGCTGTGCCTGGGGCCGCTGGGCTCATTCTCTGAATGAGCTGTGCATGGAAAACTGCAGCTGTTACCACTTCATACAGGCATTCAATCTCCAAGGGTACCTTGGCATGGAGCTTGCGTTTGACAATATCTTGTTGCACAAACGGAATGCAAAGAATCCAGGATATTGAATTGGTCTGACTTCACAAACACAACTGTCCTATTCAGTGTCTGGGCTGCTAGCGTTATCTGTCCCATGATACCTTTCGACCAGCATTCCTGTTATGCAGGGACAGGTATGCCTTTCGCGAGCTGAAAATCTTGTTGCCACCGCCCTTGTTGGGTTGCGGGTAAAACTTCTTGAAGTCGCGGCATACTACCACACGTGGCTTGGCCTTTGGTGGCTTGTTATTTGCAGGCTTGCCGTTCACGGGTTTGCCGTTCACAAGCTTTCCTTTAGATGCCGTGAGCTTGCCTTTCGGAGGCTCACGGTTTGCCTTCACTGGTATTGGTTTCGTCAAAGTCGCCCTCAATGCTGAATCCAGCACCATGGTGGAGAATACCAGTGATGCTGTTGAGTCCAACCCTCCTGACAAGGGAGCGTGCCTCTCACGCAAGGAAGGTTTCACGGGGACCGGCTCTTTCTTTTCCGGTGGCTTCGGCGGCTTCGGCTTGGGTGGCTTCCAGACATAGCGCTTTGCCAAGTCCTCTTGATACGCTGAGGTGAAGGCACATAGAAGAAAATAATCACACATGAGGTTGACTTGACCATTACTGATATCTCTCTCTACCTAACAGTCTCTCTGGTGTAAACACGAACAGTGAAATTCGAGTCGTGTTTGCATCAGCGAGACAGCATGGAAGAAGGAAGGAGACAGCGAGAAAGAGGGAAAGAAAGAGAGAGCGAGAGAGACACCCACACACACCTTTTGACCTTTTGACGCCCATCGCCGGAGGCGATGATAGCGATGCTACAGCAGAAGCCATAGCAGCTTGTGCTGGTGCATGGGACACACACACATGCACACACACACACAGGGGAAACAGACAGAGAGATTATGAGTAATGTGCAAATGGTTACACTGGAGTCTACAAACAATTCAAATTTCAAACCGTTTACCCACCATACTATGATATTCTTTGCACAAAGCCAAATTTACCCAACCGCATGCCGCATAACATTCCAAAAATGCAGTTACCTTTCAGTGCTGTTGTCTCCTCGGACTTGTTGACCAGAGCCAGGTGCTCGCAAAGTGCATCAGTTATCTTCACCCACAAGCTATAGGGAGGGTACCGTACAATGAGAACAAGCACACACGCACACAAGTATACACATACACACATAAACACAGTTTAACACACGCACGAAACCATGCAAAATTAATTATACACATACCCTCACACTCTCAACATTTTTGTTGCATGGGACGTTGATTTACTCTGGAAAATCATAATCGCACAGAGATGAACATGCATTCTGCCAAATCTGGTGTGTTATTGGCTTCTCAAAGACAACGAATAGATATGGGAAACATGGATGCCGCGATGCAGCACACATAGGGACGTGGACATGGCTGAGGAAGACGTGCTTTCTAAAAGACACCGCTCGCTCAACTATCACTTACACGACAAAGCCCGTCTCCAGAGTCACCGAGAAGCCCGGCGGGTACTTTGCTGCCAAGCAGTCCAGCCGTCGACGGCACCGCTGCCAGTCCTTCAGCGGCCGGCCGATATACGAGTGGCCTTTGGGTATGACGGAGCGATTGTGTCTGCCAGTCGGCATGGAGATCGACAAGTTGGTCTTGTCTCGCAGAAGCAGGATGTGTTTGACGCAGCACATCTCTCGGACCAGCTTCAGGCAAGTGACGCAGCACGGGCAGCCGGCCTTGAAGCTGGACTGGATGAATATCGGCAGAGTGGTGCACTGCAGATGATCGTCATTGCACGCGCTGCAGAAGTGCAGCTGGTAGAGAGCCATCTGGAGCTGGGCTTGCTCCGACGGCGACATGCGGCACACAAACTCCAGCTGCATGATCCGATTGATGTAGAGATCGGCCGGAGGGGCTGCGATGGGACAGACGGGCCTGAAGCCGTACGATGACCGGTGACGAATTGTCGTCGGCAACCTCTGGTTAACGTCTCGTGTCATCTCCTCAACCTCATCTGGAAATGTCACTTGATTCAGTGCATAACTCAACTCCTCAGGATTGACCGCAGCAGCCTTTTGGCTCTTCGCACGCGGCTGATATATGATTTTCTCTACGCCGGCACTGCCAACACCACTTCGCCTGGGACTGGTGACTCTGACGCGGCGCGGGATTGGTGTGTTGTGCGGGACTCTCAGCGGACCACCCTCCGACAGCTGCGGACTTCCGTCGTGAACCATCGCGGGAGGAAATCCATTGCCGCCTTTCTTCAGTTTCTTGCCTTGGGCCGTTTCCAGAGTGATCTTCTTTGCTGGTCCACTGCCAGTGAACACATTCAATCAAGCCATCAAGACCAGTTAGAACATTTTGAAAGGACATTGCGACCAGGGCTGTGGTGCATCATTGTACTTGATGATATTATGATAACAAGAAAGCATAAAAAACATTTCCCGTTGCATTGCACACGCGTACGTATACCTTTCTATTTTGAAAATCTTACTTTGAGTATATTTTTGGATTTTCAAAATTGAAAGGTATACTTGTATGCAAAGCAACGGGATATGCCTTTCACGTGTACCATAGCAACGGGATATGCCTTTCACGTGTACCATAGCAACGGGATATGCCTTTCACGTGTACCATAGCAACGGGATATGCCTTTCACGTGTACCATAGCACACACAATTACATGAAACTTTGCCGCCGGTCAAGGGTAAATCACAAACTTCTGTCCCACAACGTCACACAACAAGCGTTGCTCCATCCACAGCACTAGGCCTGTACTACCATTTCCCCTGTCACGAAAAACCTGAATACATTGATGTTTGCAAAGAGTCAGCCCCCCCCCCCAAAAAAAACAGTTTTCCGTTTTTATACTGGAGATGTCAGGAGTGACTCAGGACTTACAGGTGCAGGTTTCCGACTTCGCCGACTAGCGTCACGGTGCGCACTGTCGGTGCGCGCATGGCGTAAGCCGTGGCCCCGCGCACCGCCGGCAGTTCAGCCTTCGGTGACCGTGTGTGACGTATACTCCTGCTGCCCGCACCACCGCCACCACCAGCCCTGGCCCTGGCCCTGGACAGTAACGTTGCTGCCACTGTCGCTGCCGAGTGTTCTCGCTGCTGGAACGGTCCGATTGGCCTCTGCACGTACAGGTCGGCCTTGGTCGGCTTCTTCAGGGGACGCTGGTTGCGTGGTGGCGACACCACCTTGCGTGGAGGCCGATTGCGAGACTTTTGTCCTGTAGCGAGACACAGGGGAAAAGCTGTTGAGCTTCGTACCAGAGCCAAATAACAGCACACTCTACTGGTATACGCACAGTGGAAACCATGTTTCACACCAGCCAGAAAACCCACCAAGCCAGCAAGCATAATGATATAATTATGTTGATTTAGTGTAGCTGCAGCGGTTCCTTGTCAATCTAGACGGTTATGGTCACACACATCTTTCTTCTCTTCCTCAGTCTCCTCCGGACTTTTTTTCCATTCTACGCGTATCGGTGCCGGTGGTCACCGGCAACCAGTGTATCCAGCCTGGTAGGGCTCAGGCTGTAATGTCACGCTATAGCCTTGTTCTAAACTCTCAGTGTCAGCAACACACTAGTAGCAATCAACACATGCCATGATGCCACACATCATATCACACACTTTAGTCTAAGTGCACACCGTCTTTAGTTTCGTCACATCATGTCAGGCAACTAATTACTTAGACATCCAGGACCCTGTCTTCTCTCACCATCATCATCACCTCGCATGTGTGAACTCGTGAACTTACTTACTGATGCACCGTACTGGCCTGCAAAGCTAGATCTCACCATCCATGAACTGCAATGTAGGCGCCATGTGCGAACTGATGGTGATGATGAGGGTGAGAGGAGACAGACCATGTCAGTAGACTACGGACTTTACCTGCTCATCTGAGGCTGATGCGACAGGACATTGCTTGCAGCTAGACAGAGCGCGTGATGTTCTGTGTGTTTCGACCGCTATTTTTACAGACTAGAGCTGCATGTAAAAGTCTTCAAGTTCAAGATATTCTATTCCAAGCTCGCTCTGGGCATTCCAAACTCTCTAAACTACAATCTACGCCCCACGTAAAACATTCGATGGAGTAAAGCTAGCTCTGCGAAACTCCGACCAGTACATGTAGCCATTCCAATGCAATCTTTGTAGGGACCAAGGACTTACCAGGCGCCCCCAGTGACGGTGGGGCAGGTGCAGGTATGGTGGTTCTTGGCTTTGCCGTTCGCGGTACTGCCAGTTTACCAGCTAGCATGCGTGCGTGCACAGCAGCAACGGTGGAAGTAAGCAGTCGGGTGCAGATAGCCATCTTCGGGCCAAGCGGACCTCCGCCATCGCTCGACATTATCTTCTTCTGCAGCTCCTGGAGGAACTTGTCGTCAGAATCATTGCCACGAAGCGCCATGATGCAGAAGCCACACAGCTGCTGCCGATCTTGAGACTTTCCGGCCAGGCTATCGCGTTCCACCTACATGTAGTCGACCTGCTAGACTGCCGCCGGGGCAGTCACGAACGGCATTGTTCCACCTGTCCGCTTCCCTCAGGCCCAGGAAGACCACGGACAGGATCTTCCGATGGAAACGGCTCTCGCCTCGTCGACGAAGACGCAGGACCCGGCTTACTAGCCTTTACTTAGCCGCTGCCGTAGTCTGCTGACTGTGTGCCGGCCCTTAGCAGTTAGGCCTTACTGACTGTACATACCTAGTACATACCTGGTACATCGGAGAACATCATCCTCGTTCGTTGAGTGTGCTACTGTGTACATACAAATAATCATTGTACAATCATGCACTTGTATGTGGATCAACCAAGTCTATGATTGTAGCGAACCACAGAGTGTGAGGCCCAAAGTGTAGACCATGGTAGACCATGGTAGACGCAACCACCAATCACTCAGATAGTGTGTACGACACTAGTACTAGTAGTACATCGGCAATGACTACAATGACCG
>NC_088646.1:18050279-18087779 GCF_964019385.1 Sycon ciliatum
GTGTTTGATTTCGCGATGTGCCAATGGATTTAATTAGATCTTCAAGTATGAATCACTGGAATGTATGACCCCTGCCCCATCATGAGTAGATTGTAGGCTCTATTTCTGCTTATGGTCATGGCTTACACATTGTGCCGCTGCATGCGACTGCACACGCATTGTAACACACACATACATACATACACACACACACACACACACACACACACACACACACACACACGGCTCATGCATATGTTGTTACTATCAAACTGTTCTGTTACCATAGACCGTTCAGATGCTGCTCAGTACCTGCTGTCGCTGGATCAGCCGGCGTTTGCCGGTGTGGAGAGCTCAGACGGACAGAAAGCCTTGACTTCCATGATTGTCAAAATGCCGGAAGTGGTACGTTTGGACGTTAGTAATACTAACTGTTATGTGTATGAGAAGTCAGTGCACTGAAACCTATGCTGCTTAACACCTGCGTCATAGTGCACAGAATGCTGGTCTTTGAAGGAAAGTGGTCTTTATTCACAGGTGGTCTTTATTCACAGGGGGTCTCTCTATATTGGTGGTCTCTGAACAGAGGTCTGGATGTATGTTCAAGTATGGCATGCGGTGGTCCTGAAATGATCACAGTTTTTCCTTATTGGCTTAGCGGGGATGACACCGATCAGCTCGGCAGCTTAGCGATCATGACTCCCAACAATCTGCTCTTTCCGTTATGCCTTTAGTAGTAAAGCTTGCATGAGCACTTAGGTGAGTGGCCCCTCAACACATGTAGCCTCATAGGCCTTTTTTTAAAGATATATTAGACTGGCAGATACTGTCCGGGGTTTTTTAACGGTACATATCGTAGGTCAGTTGTTCTGTAGAGCTGTTTGTCTTTGCAAAACAACTTTAAACAAGCCCTGCCTATTTCCGTATTGACGAAGCAAAAAGTTAATGATATGGAGCTAACAAGATTTTGTGCCAAAACCGGGTCCCCCCCCCCCCCCCCCCTCCCGGCGCTCTCCTTTCCCTTTCATACTTACTACTATTGGAGGAGGCGTTATGCATACGTTCAGCTTCACACAACACCAGTGTCTTATGTGGGATGGCAGGCTGCAGTGCTTTTCACCTGCTATCCGATTCAAAGCAGCTATTCTGCTTTACAGCATTGTTCCTCAAGATTCTGAGCTTTCTGTTTTTCTCTTTATCATAATCCTGAATGGCACAAGTGAAGTAGGCATCCCCGCTTACATCGCGATAGTGCTTACTTCAAGTATAATAATAATATCCGATTCAAAACATGTTGTGTTCCTTCAGGCGTCGAAGGCGCTTGAGCAACTGCATTCCACATCCGCTAGTCAGCGAGCACAGCTCTTCTGGATCAACTACATCGAACAAACACCAGGTAAGACATTGGGCACTTTAAGGACTGAACACTGGTGACTGGGATTCAGCTGATCACATACAGGGGCATATCCAGAGGGTGGGGGGGGGGGGGTCCAGTTTAGCCAAAACTGAATGGCTGATACACGTACATGCATATGGTTTCCAGTAGTACTTTTGGGAAATTCAGGGGGTTCCGCGGAACTCCAGAACCTCCTCCCCCCCCCTCCCTTTGGACCCACCCCTGACTCATTAGTTTGAGGGAGATGCAAACAGGAAAAGTCTGAAGAAAATCTTTACTGTCACCACCAGGACTATAACCAGGGACCCTCGCTTTTAAGGCCAGCGGTGCTCTACCACCAAGCCACGGTGTATAGTCAGACCTCGCTTATCCGGTCCTCTTTTATCTGTATCCCTCGCCATCCGAAAGAAAATCATTGGTTACCGATTTACAGCATATGCCATGCATACATACAGTATGTGTGTTTGATTATCCAGTTCCCTCGCCTATCCGGGTATTTTTTTGTGGAAAACCGTGATGTGTGCGGGTATGCAAGGTCTGACTGTATTCGTTATCCAACAGCGGATCACTGTTTCTGCTTGTATATGATCGTCTCAGTTGTTACTTGTTAGTAGTGGTAAGGTGAATGTTTTAATACCTTTCCATTGTTTCCAATTATCTATGACTGACTCAAGTATAATGCCCTTGAATTCCGGGTTTATATGCTCTGCCACCTAGTCATATTACCTACTAGTATACGTATCATGCGTATAGTCACTATAGTGTGTTCTCTTGACGTTGTGTCGTGTCTGTGTATGCTACAGTATCAAGTGGTGAGCAGGCCGATGGCATCACTGAGAACGATGGGCCACAGGGCAGAGCGCTGACACCGGTATGTCTGTGCGGCAACGGCTTTGCATTTCATGAATTTTTGCGAGCGCGCAAAAATAAGTTAAACACAGAAGGCGCATGCGGCGTGCCGGACACTTCACAGTTTGCTTCCTGCTCAGATTTGCATGGCTGACTGGTGACTCTCTTCAAAGATTTCACAGTTGCTCTCTCTTTCACCATGCCACGAGGTGAAATCAATGCTACAGGGTAGGTGAGAGAGTTTGAGAAAGAGGGGATCATAGAGTGTGTGTGCAACATCTATTAATTTATAGATGTTGCACATTTTGTTGAAGCCTACAGAACACAATACAATGTAAAAATATAAATAAATGAGACAAAGGCACTCCAGCACTCCTAGATTCATTTTCTGACCAGGAATGCTGTTTCACACAATGGACAGTTTACTAGTTATTTAAGTTTCTTGCCGCTTGTTTCAAATGTACATGTACAGCTGGAAGTCATCGTGCAATGCCGACATTACAGCCTCCTGACAAGCCCTGTTGTGCTTCGCTCTCTCAAGCTGAAGTGGAATCAGTTTGGCAAGCGTGGAGCGCTCCTTCAAACGTTTGTCTACATGTTGTCAGTGTTGGTAAGATGGAGGACCGATGGAAACAAAATTGTTTCTTTCCTCGTAGGCTCATCTCCATTACTAAGTTAGTACTTTGCTGTTTGGTTGACAGCATACTTTACTCTAGCCTTGGAGTGATAAGTCTCTGGTTGCATGCATAAACCATGATTCAGCGGAGAATACTATGCTCTCGCTCAAACTTGGCATCTGCATTCAGCAGCTCATGTTGCTGATCCTCTGAAACAGTACTCGTACACTAGATCACTGTGTGTGTGACTGTGTGGGTGGGTGTGGGTGGGTGTGGTGGGTGGGTGTGAGTGTGGGTGTGTGTGTGGGGGGGGGGGGGTACGTGTGCGTGCGTGTGTGTGTGAGTGTGTGTGTATGTATGTGGTGTGTGTGCGTGTACGTGTGTGTGTATGTATGTGGTGTGTGTGTGCGTGTGTGTGTGTGTGTGTGTGTGCGTGTGTTACATGTGTGTGTGTGTGTGTGTGTGTGTGTGTGTGTGTGTGTCTGTGTGTGTGTGTGTGTGCTCTTTCTCTCTCTCTGCTGCCCCTCCGGGCCCACGTGACCCTAGTGGTAGTGGCTCTACAGGACAGGTGTGTGTGTGTACAGTATATGAAGCAAAGGCATGCTCATATGCACCAGTATACAGTATACTAGTACATGGCGTGCACATGACTGTATGGCCATGGTGACATGGAATGGGAGATCAGCAGGTTGACTGCTCTACTCTGCTGTACAGGTGTGGACAGTGGTCTCTGTGGCATATGACTGGGAAACACGATACCTGTATCCCCCCTCCCACCGCTGGAGGATAGCATTCGAGGTGAGAGCAGCATCAAGATCATTGTGATGTGGCCTTGCATGCTGCGATTGAGTGTATGACAATGCGGTCAAGCAGACTGAAACATTGTAACTTGTGGAGTTGCGCAAGTGGACCCATGCTGTACTAACCCATGCGTTCTGTGTGTGTGTGTGTGTGTGTGTGTGTGTGTGTGTGTGTGTGTGTGTGTGTGTGTGTGTGTGTGTGTGTGTGTGTGTGTCTGTCTGTCTGTCTGTCTGTCTCTCTATGCAATAACACTCTCTTTGCAATTGAGTTGGCATGGGAGTAGCAGCTGGTCTGGCTGGTCATATCAGGCTCTGGCTGCACAGCAACTTGTTAGTCAACCAGACAAGTTTCAGTAACAAAGAGGGCAGGCTCAGGGGATGCGAGAAGTTTCCATACCCTGCACTGTGTTTTCTTCACCGTCTTTTCTTGGCCGGAGCAGTTCAACAAGGACTGCGCTGCACGACTTTGATAACGTGCTCGTGTACTGTGTGCATATCACTGTGTACATGCCACTGTGTACATGCCACTGTGTGCACAGGTGGCAGCAGTACTGTTCCTGCTCTATGACTGTGCCAGTGAAGTGGTGGAGTACATCAAGTCCCTGAAACAGCACGAGGTAAGGGTCACACGGCCTGGTGGTGTATACTAGTGTTGTGCCGGCTAGGTGTGTATCTCCTCACAACATAATTCCAACTCTCCCCTGTTTCCAGAGCGTGGCAGTAACCTACCAACCTATCCAGTTGTCAAAAAAACAACACGCCAATCAGTCTATCCAGTTGCCATGTTCACCAGGTGCTATCATGCATGCACTTTTGGACATCGCACTGTGTGAGACCCATGCTGTCCTTAGCAGGGACTTCATGATGTGCACTCTGTGGAGACTGGGCTGATAAGAGGTGATTCCCATCAACAAGCGGTGCTAGTTTCTGGCGTCCACTTTGTTTTGCACAACATATTGTGGATTATAGTGAGACAATACTCGGAGGTGCGATTTCTACTACCTTTTAAGAACACTATGGCCTGCATTCACACGATCTGCTGCCAGAAATCCCCTTTGTCACATCCAGGAAATTGCATGTTGTAACAGTACAGCTCAGTAGCTATAGTGCCTTTTCAGTTCTACCGAAAATCATTCAAGGCATAATGTTATAGTACAACCTGGCTGTGCTGGTCCGAATGTTCGGTTTCCAGCGCTTTTCTTGATAAAAGAGGATGGGATATGCGAGGTCTGACTGTACATGTATAAGACCACCTGTCTTTAAGGGACCACCTGTCTTTAACCCTTTCACCACTGTCGACGTATATATACGTCATGACGTGTGCACCTGCCCCACTGACGACGTATATATACGTCCTCAGTGTAGAGAGTCTACGTCGCGTTTGTACTGATGCCTCAACATCAGTGGGGCCTGGAACTGTTCCTCAGTGGGCTGAAGGACCTGATCGACGTGTACGCAGCGTATGTGGCCAGTCTGCACAGCAGAACAGCCGCGAGCATTGAGTTTGAAGTGCGCATTTTGGCATATCGTTCAAATAAATTGTTTTGCTGAAAGTTCGTTTTCGTCATCTTGCCCTGCTGTTTCTCGGCAAGGTAAGTAGCTCAACTACTCTGTGACGATGGAAGGAGTCCTGTGAAGCAGTGTGAGGCGGGTAATGACTCTGAGAATGATTCTGGAGACAGCGAAATTGTGTCGGAGTCGTTTTCTGAGGATTACGAATTTGCTCAGCTATTCAAAAGATCGCAGCTGACTCGGACGCAGGGGATGCTGGAGACCAAAGAGATTTGGAAAGCGATGCTGAAGTCTCTGACACCTAGGCATGGTGTTCTGAGTAGGAGCTGTCTGTCGTGAGCCCGTTTGCTGAAGTTCCTCAAGTAAACTGCGATCAAATTTGAAGGTCAGATTTTTGAAAATATTTGAATTTGAAGTCAAGTGTACTGGTCAGACATGCATGCAGATCACAATAGAGATGTGCATACATGTAAGTATTGTATGTTGAGTACAGAGCCAGGCACCTACAGGATGGAGATTGTTATCTAATATGAATCCAGAATAATCCAGAATAGTCAACAATTGTGCAATTTTGAACCACTATCAGAAATTGCGCAGCCGATTGTTTCTTGAATTTTCATGCGTACGTACACCGGTGCGCAGTATGCACTCGGCTGTTTAGGAAATGCTTCAAACTATTTTCATAGCTGGATTGTCTTGCCAATGAGTGTCTAAATCAGAGAATGAGCAGTATTGCATTCTCCATCAATATGACTTTACCTGCGCTGTGTACGTACGTACGTACGTACGTACGCGTGCGGCCAGAGATGAATCACCCTGGGATGCGCCGAGCACAGTGAGTCAACCGCTGCCACTGCACCGGCTGCTATTATAGCTGATGCAGTTGCTATGGTTGCTACTCCAGTCACTCGGCATCCTCACTGTCCATCATATGGTTTTGTCTTGAAGTAGGTAGGGCTGCTGGAGGATTCAAACTTTACGAGGCGCCCAAGAAAAAGAAAGACCCATTCTGGATCGCGCAGTCGCATATGATGCAAGCGCCGTATAAAACGAGTCGCTGTACTCTAGTCTAGGTTGCCGTAGAACACCAGGAGCATGTTATATGACATTTCTCCATTCTGAAGTCAACACTGACCAGTTATAGCACTGCTTGCCATTGCTTGTCTGATCTTTGTCGTCAATTGCCTAAATTGAATGAATTTTGAGGAAAAATCGCCAAAAGTCGCATATCTAAATATGGTGTTATGAGTCTCGTACAATGAAATCCTGCAAAATTTCTTCGGATTCACAGTGCATATGTCCATACCCAACATCTCCAATCAATTTTGGACCAGAATATGCATTCTCAAAAATTGCCATTTTTGGCCCAGTGGGAGGTGATTTTCCAGTCAGGGCTGAAAGGGTTAAGGGACCACCTGTCTTTAAGGGACCACCTGTCTTTAAGGGACCACCTGTCTTTAAGGGACCACCTGTCTTTAAGGGACCACCTGTCTTTAAGGGACCACCTGTCTTTAAGGGACCACCTGTCTTTAAGGGACCACCTGTCTTTAAGGGACCACCTGTCTTTAAGGGACCACCTGTCTTTAAGGGACCACCTGTCTTTAAGGGACCACCTGTCTTTAAGGGACCACCTGTCTTTAAGGGACCACCTGTTTAGGGGACCACCTGTTTAGGGGACCACCTGTTTAGGGGACCACCTGTCTTTAGGGGACCACCTGTCTTTAGGGGACCACCTGTCTTTAGGGGACCACCTGTCTTTGGAGACCGATCATCTCGGACCCAGACCTTGTTTCAATAATTATGTTGTCTGAGGATTTTAATATACGTGTAGAGTGTAGACCTCTGTAGGGAGACCACCTGCCTAGAGAGGCCAGTTTTCTGTGCACCATGCCAGCCGGAGTGATTCCAAAACATCGGTACATGTCTGCGTTGACTTTACCGTCTGTGTTATAATTGTATTGGCTGTGTTGTTGGTATCTTACAGCAATGGGCTGAATGGCGACTGTCTTCACTAAACCGGGACCTGACGAGCTGTCATCCGGCCTATCCAGACGTGAGCGGAAACAGTTACGAAATGTCTGTATTGCCTATGAATCCTGGTATATCTTATGTTCTACCACTGATATTGGTGGTGTGCAGGGGACGTGCTGTTCGCTTCCTATCTACTGCATGCAGACGTGCTGGTTCGATTGTGTATGTGCGTGCAATCACAAATCTGTGTCTGTGTGTGTATGTGTGATGATGATCCATGGTGCAGGAGGCAGAGTATATCAAACAAGAGATCAAGGAAGTCAGCGATTCTAGCCCGGCATACTTTGAAGATATGTGGTAGGTGAAAGGTGATGGCAGTGTACATTATTCACAATCTTCAGCAGATACCAATATTGTCATGTTCTGCTTGTGGACACAACTGAGTACGTCAAAGCCTCGTGTTGACTTGCTGGCTGGGCAATGATGACACGTGTTAAGCAGAGTTCAAAATTGCACTATTAGCATGACAAGGAGCATAAACTGTCAGTGTGTACACAACGTCTGTTCTGTGTCGCGTAGGAACGCACTGGATTGGCTCTGCTACTTCCTGATGTTTGCCTCCGTCATCTCGCGCGTCGTAGACATCACTCAACATTCCCGCACCATAGCCCGAGTACATGCAGCGTAAGTACATGTGTGTGTAGTGAGTCTGTGCTGCAACTCAGCCTGCAAGCCTATATTGCATATCGGAGCTTCGAGCTTCAATTATAACAGTGTGTAACAGTGCTTCACAGCACAATGTGCCATTGCTTGTGAAATGGGACATCGCAAGTCTGTGCTGTAAGTCTGTGCAGAGGACACGTGTAGTAAGTCTCATGCAGCTGTGCTGCGACATTTAACACGACTTGCAGTACAATAAAACCTCTTGGATACGGACACACTGTAGATCAGACATATCCCATATTTGGGGATCAGGCTGTGAGTCATTGTCATGTGTCAGGACTTTAGAAGTCATTACAACCTGATTAGGAACATTTTGGAAAGGGAGGAGAATAAACTTGTTGCCTATATACCCGTATAGGGTGCCCAGTCTTGAGAGGTGTCCAGTCTTGAGAGGTGTCCAGTCTTGAGAGGTGTCCAGTCTTGAGAGGTGTCCAGTCTTGAGAGGTGTCCAGTCTTGAGAGGTGTCCAGTCTTGAGAGGTGTCCGCTTCTGCAGGTTTAAAACTGTGCATATGTGCACACACACACACACACACACACACACACACACACACACACACACACACACACACACACACACACACACACACACACACACACACACACACACACACACACACACACACACACACACACACACAGGTACCGTGCTTCATTGCAAACGTATCTAATTCTGGACATGTGAAAGAATATCTGTGTTCTCCACCAGCGCATCAATCCTACATCAGGTCAGTTGGTCTGAGGGTCACAAGTTCCACCCGATTTCCATCATTCTTGTCCTACTCTATGTCCTCTCTCCAGATTGATGACAGCAACGATAATGTTGCTCTGGGTACGCACACTCAAGTATCTACGTGCTTTCAGAAAACTAGGTAGGTTCTGGAACTCATTGCATGTCAATGGGGGTTTGAAAGTGACAGCGATACCGATTGATTCCTGTATTGATGAGAGTTGATCGTATTGCCAGATGATATCCATTTACCAATGATGTATGTGTGTGTATATGTGTGTGCATATGTGTGTGTGTGTGTGTGTACGTGTGTATGCGTGTACGTGTGTGTGTATGTGTGTGCTGTGATCTCCCTGCCCAGGCCCATTTGTTGTTATGGTGACTCGCATCATGCGTGACGTGGTGAAGTTCTCGTTTCTGTACCTCATCATCTTTATACCCTATGGTAATTGAAACCCAGTACCACACTCAGTACAATACGCTGTACACGTGTACATGACCTATTTACAGGTCTACTCTCGATATAACAACTCTCACTTGTACGTAAACCTCGCTAGTACGTAAAAAAATCTAATCCCCCGCCGACACAGCATCACTCCCATACAAATTTTGTTCTGCACAACGTAATTCTACATAACGTAAACCTCGACATAACGCACCTGCAGCGCAGTCCCAGATGTGCCCACTCTCGATATAACGTAGATTCACATGCGTGATACTTTAGTGTTGTTACGACTGGGACGAACTTTTCTCCTCTGGCGCTGTCATGAGACGACGATCTACGAGACTACTGACACCGAGACAAGACAAGGGAACGTATTTTGAAGACGTCAGGAAAAGTGAGGCGGTGGACGCGAAATTGGTGCCCGTGTGGGATACAACCAGTCCAGAACGAAAAGGGAGACAAAGACGGCAGACGATCAAATACGACGGAGACAAGACGGCAACCGGTCCGACGAACGGAGACAAGACTGCAACCGGTCCGACGAACGGAGACAAGACGAGAAAATGCGTGTACGAGGGGGACAAGACGAGAAAGAGTGCATACGGAGGGGACAGAAGACGGTGCAGTCGCATGTACAGAGCATTCAAAGACAGCGCAACAGCGTTTACCACGGGGCAGCAGCATGTACGACACAGAGACACAAACGCAACAGCACATACGACAAAGACTCAAAGAGCTACACGCGCAGCCACATGTGCAACAAAAAGCTACAAGCGCAGCCACAAAACAACAGAAGCGCTAGCGCCTGCGCGCGAGCCGGTCACTCATTTGTTTTCCTTGCAATTGCAAGCTTGTTGTGAACTGTTCCGCCATGTCGAAGCAACGAGTATCGATCAGTTTGAAGGAGAAAATAAAAATTATCGATGATCATGAAAGAAGGAAGTTGTCAGTCCGTGACATTTCGAGGGCGACTGGAAAACCTACCAGCACAATTTACACCATCTTGAAGAACAAGGATTCTTGTCGGAAAAGTTGGGAAACCGGTCAACGCTCCGGCAAGGTGAAGCGGATTGCTCATTCCAAGTGGCCTCAGCTGGACGACGCCCTGTTCCAGTGGGTTGTAAAGGCAAGGACAGCCGGAGTTGATGTTTTCGACGACACCATCCGAACCAAAGCCAGAGAGTTCGCCGAGCATTTCGGAATATCTGATGAAGAGTTTTCCGCCAGCAGCGGATTCTGCGATAAGTTCAAGAAGCGCCATCAGCTATCGCTAAGAACGAAGGCTGGAGAAGGTGAACACGCGGCTCGTTCCGATGATATTCACGACTGGCAAGACCAGGTTCTTCCTGGCTTATTCGAGGGATATGCGCCGAAGGATGTCTTCAACGCCGATGAGTCGGCACTCTTCTACCGACTCCTACCGCACAAGACGCTAGCGTTTCGTGGCGAGAAGTGTAGAGGAGGTAAGAAGAAGAAGGAACGGGTTTCATTGCTCTTTGCCTGTAATCTCGATGGCAGTGACAAGCTCACTCCGCTCATGATCGGGCATTATGCTAAGCCTCGCTGCTTCAAGAATGTCCAATCGTTGCCTGTTACGTATAAGTCCAACAGAAACGCTTGGATGACTGGCGAGCTCTTCAAAGAATGGCTGCTCTCCGTCAACGCAGACATGGCTCGACAGAAACGCAACATCATCATGTTCATGGACAACTGCTCGGCTCATGTTGCTGGTGTGCGGGACTTGACATTGTCCAACATGAAGGTAGCATTCCTACCACCCAACTCCACAAGCGTCACTCAGCCACTTGATCAGGGCATTATACGCAGCTTCAAGGCCCAGTATCGCCGCAGAGTCATCCAGAAGCTGATTGCAGCATTCGACTCGAATAAGCTGGACTTGGCAAACCCTGGTGGCTTCTTCGACCTGAAGGATGCTGCTCTGCTGACAGCTGCGTCGTGGGAAGCTGTTGCGGCAAAGACGATCAGCAATTGTTGGAGGCATGCACGCTTTCAACCACAGATTGCTGAGGGTGCTAGACCAGTGGAGGATGAGTTGGACCTCACTGAATCCGAACTGTCTGCGTTGTGGAGTGACGCTACGGAGAAGCTGCAGATCGACACCACCACCACTGTGAGTGATTTCGTCTGTGCCGACGATGAAGCTGCCACGGAGGAGGAGGTAACTGTGGAGAGCATTGTGGCAGATGTAGCAGCCAAGCCAGCAGAGAATGAACAAAGTGATGATAGTGATGAGGAATTACCTTCTGTCCCACCACCAACCTTCGCGGAAGCGTATGGTAGCCTCTCTACTCTGACAGCCTTCATCATGAATTCACGATCGGTTCCTCCTGCCATTCAAAAGAGTCTGGCTAACATTGATGACTTCCTTCTGACTGCAGCCACTGCCAAGAAGCAGAAGAACATCACCGACTTCTTCAAGCCGCAACGTGCTGAGGTTCAAGCTCAGTTTGTTGAAGCTGCATCCAGCAGCAGCACCCACCACCACAACCATGACAGCAGCACTGAGTCAATGGCTGAGGACAATGAGGTTGAAATCGTTAGTGATGCAACCAGCAGCAGCAGCGGCAGCAGCAGCAGCGGCAGCAGCAGCAAGGCTGGCAACAGAAGCAGCACTGAGTCAATGGTTGAGGACAGTGAGGTTGAAATCGTCAGTGATGCAACCAGCAGCAGCGGCAGCAGCAGCAAGGCTGGCAACAGAAGCAGCACTGAGTCAATGGCTGACGGCAGTGGAGTTGAAACCATTCAAGTGACAGATGCAATCAGCACCAGCAGCGGCAGCAGCGACAACAACTGCAGCAGTAGCGAGTCCGGGTCCGATTCCGGGTGTTCCAGATCTGCTTGTTTTGCTTGCCCTCTTGTGAGTGAGCAACTCATTCTGCGTCAGTGCCGCAATTGTTCGCGCCACTATCACCATATGTGTCAGAGTAAAGATGAAGATGGAAAGCTGTGCAATTCTTGTTTTTTGGAACTTGCTTGAGAACTGTTTTCATTCGTGGCTTTATGTACAGTGCGCTGTGCATGTTACGACAGCACCGTGGCTGTAGTGTCGTGTTGTCTTTTTAAGATGTGGCCGCTGACTGCTTTGCTGCCTTTACTTCTGTTGTGAACATAATTCTGTTGATTGCATCCATGTTCTTTCTTTTGTAGTGTCTTATTAAAACCTTGATTGATCACGGTGGTCGCTTACTGCTTTCCTACCGGTTTAATCCTATTGTGCATTATACTAGTACAGTATTCTGCAGCATTGATGGTATCTGATGTCGATGGTGGTACAGTGTTTGCATGGGTGAACCCGCCTTGAAATACCCTTCATTTTGAGGTACATATTGTATTTTACACACGGGTTTCTACATAAGATAACTCTCGATATAACATAATTTCCGCGTGGTCCCAGAGATTACGTTATATGGAGAGTAGACCTGTACTAGTCACTTGACTGACGGCTGCAGAGACTCACACCTTGAGAATCACTTTTACACTTGTATGACATTGTGTAAACAAGAACATACCGGTAGAACATACCGGTAGAACATACCGGTAGAACATACCGGTAGAACATACCGGTAGAACATACCGGTAGAACATACCGGTAGAACATACCGGTAGAACATACCGGTAGAACATACCGGTAGAACATACCGGTAGAACATACCGGTAGATACATGGAGCTTCACTGATGATGTAGCTTGCATGTTGACCAGACTTTCATTCTTGTCCTGTGTCCCACCCAGCCTGCGGGTTCTGGATTTTCTTTGGCAATAGGACGGTAGAGACGGTTGCCGCCACCAACACGACAGCCGCTACAACTGTGTCTGGTTTTGCCGACGAATCCGAGCTCCTCTTCCAGCTGTTCATGGCATCCATTGGCAATGAATACTTCGTCAGCGTGAGTCCTGCTCTCATCAGCACGCCGTGTGTTGCTAGTGTGTTTCTTCACAATCACAGTCACGTTGATATGATTGGTACCGTGGATAGTACAGCACTTGGGTAGAGATCGGCATCTTGTCTGCTGACTAGTGGTAGTGAAAGGGTCGCTTGTGTGCCAAGGTGGAGGACGCGCTGTGGATGTTGCTGTGCCGAATCGTCCATGTGGCGGCGCCTTCAGAATGCTGTTCATCACACTATGTCCTTGCAGCCATGCAACTATGATGCTGTCCTGTTTAAAATATATGTACCCATACTTCCAGTGTATGTGGGTAATGTATGCGGGTAATGGTGTGGGTAATGGTGTGGGTAATGTATGCGGGTAATGGTGTGGGTAATGGTGTGGGTAATGGTGTGGGTAATGTATGCGGGTAATGGTGTGGGAGTACAATGTACTGAGTACATGTCTGTATGTCTTGTTGTGCACTATAGAATATTGTGAAGATCGATTCTGTTGTAGCTCGGCTTCTTGTTGGCACTTTCCTGGCCCTGACGTCACTCGTGCTACTCAATCTGCTGATCGCACTGATGTCGGACACTTTTCAGCGGTAAGCCACGGCACTAGAGAGGAGTGCATGTTGTGGGTTTCTAAACGTGACACATGTGTGTGCCGACTTTCTCTCCACCCCACTCCCTCCCCTCCTGTCTCTCCTATTCCTCCTCCATGCATATGTCTCTCCGTCTTGTCCGTCTTGTCTGTCTGTCTGTCTGTCTGTCTCTCTTTCTTTCTGTCTGTCTGTCTGTCTCTCTGTCTCTCTTTCTTTCTTTCTCTCTCTTTCTCTCCCCCCCCCCTCTCTCTCTCTCTCTCTCTCTCTCTCTCTCTTTTCACCTCTGGATTTCGATAGACGCCGCAGTATAGACATTTGCTCTCTTGTTGTTGTTGTTCAGTGTCCATGACAATGTTGCACAGAATGCACTTATGCAACAGGTGAGTAAGACCATCCAGCCATGTACTACACTCCCACCATGCTATGATCGTGCACGGCACGGCATGCACACACACTGCACTCGCTAGCATGCTATGATCACACACACTGCATTCGCTAGCATGCTATGATCACACACACACTGCATTCGCTAGCATGCTATGATCACACACACTGCATTCGCTAGCATGCTATGATCACACACACTGCATTCGCTAGCATGCTATGATCACACACACTGCATTCGCTAGCATGCTATGATCACACACACTGCACTAGCTAGCATGCTATGATCACACACTGCACTAGCTAGCATGCTGTCTCGGCACGGTGCAACCAGTATGATATCCAATATGGCGGTGGATCCATGCGCACACTAATTCGCTACTCTATACATGTATGAACTGGTACATTTAGCTGCCAGTACTTGTACCATTGTACATGTACTTGCATTAGTGACTCTGCACACGTACAACCTTCTTTTCTGACTCTTGAGGTACCATTTCTGAAGTATCTTGCCCTCAGTCAATGAACGAAGAACAGGAAATGCTTTGTAGAACCCCTTTCATCCAAGGCTGCACCGTGTGCAACACTGCGATACACCGTGTGCGACACTGCGATACACCGTGTGCAACACTGCGATGCACCGTGTGCAACACTGCGATACACCGTGTGCAACACTGCGATACACCGTGTGCAACACTGCGATACACCGTGTGCAACACTGCCATACACCGTGTGCAACACTGCGATACACCGTGTGCAACACTGCGATACACCGTGTGCAACACTGCGATGCACCGTGTGCAACACTGCGATGCACCGTGGGCAACACTGCGATACACCGTGTGCAACACTGCGATGCACCGTGTGCAACACTGCGATACACCGTGTGCAACACTGCGATGATCACGTGGCTGGCAGCATCCACTTGGTACCCATAATCAGACGCAGCCGCTCAGTACTGCTTTCAAGTGAGTAGCTTTGCGAGTTGATCTGCTTGTATTAGATAGTGCGTAGCAATGCAAGTATGTGTCAATGGATTGTTTGTGTCTTGGTGCCCACTACAATCTCCTTGCCCTGTGTACAGGCAGCAACGGTAATATCAATGGAAAGAAAGCTGTCGGAAGGGGACCGCAATAAATTGCGAAACCACATAGCCAGTAAATGTTCACCAGAAGTGAGTATCATACGCTTGTGCTGTTAAATTGTACTTGAAGTATATATCCAGTCAATGAGGTCACTCTGCGCAGCAGCGTTCACAGTTTCTCTTTTTTCTTTTTCTTTTTAAAATTTTCCTTTTTACAATGATCACAGCTCACAGGCAAAGACAAAAAATTGCATAGTGGGAGCATAGTGATGGTGAGGCTTTTTGCCCTCAGCCGACCCAAGGTCTCAACGTCATGGGGACATAGAACGCACCAAAAAGAACGAAGAAAAAAATGACAGGAGATCTCTGTCATATCCTCTCTCTCTTTCTTTCTCGCTCTTCCTGGTTTATCTAGCCCACTTCTCGGCCTCCTATTCACTCCCCGCGGCACCGGCCCACATACTGCTGCCACAACCCGGGGCCAAGCTACAGCTGCGCTTGTCTTGCCTGCCTGCCACTCCCGGTATGGTTTCCATTCCATTGCGTATCTTGGTGCCGACAGGTGGAATGCGCTGCCTCCATCTTGTCGCCTGGCCGGGTCGCCTGCGTTGTTTCGCGCTCACACAAAGTCTCATTTAGGGTTCCCAGTAAAAAGGCAACATTGCCTGTTAGGAAATCCCTAACAAAATAAGAAATAATAATAATAATATTAACTGGTTTGAGGGAAAGAGACAAATGGGAAAATAATATAATGAAAATAATAATAATAATAATAATAATCTTCACTAGTTTGAAGGAAAGAGACAAACGGGAAAAGTCTGAAGAAAAAATTGACTGTCACCACCAGGACTCGAACCAGGGACCCTCGCTTGTAGCTAGCGATGCTCTAACCACTGAGCTATGGTGTAGTCGTCATCCCAGCAGAGACTGTTCAACATTTTCTTCAGACTTCGTAACTCACAATAATAATAATAATAAGGCCAAAACAAATAATGACCTTGTTTCCGGTCGCCCGACCGGGCCACTTTTCCCCAAATTCTGAAACTTTTTTTGGTCCCAAATGTATACAAACGGTGGCAATGCCATGTGTGCAAGTGCACTCAACGAGTCATAACTCCGTCAAATCTCAATCGAATTCCACAATCGAAACACCTATAAGATAGCAGAGATTCTCAGCTGTCGGCTCGAAAACCTATGGGGTCGATACGAGCTAGAATAACGGAGCTGGAAGGACTCGAACTGTTTGCTTGATTTCTCAGGATGTACGAAAACAGGAATACACCACATGCTGTACAAGAACAGTGAGTCAGTCAACTTTGATATTGATCCTTGCCATGATATATGTACAATGTACATGTGAAGGTGCTCTTGTCCATCAATACCACAACGATTGAGGAACCAAAAAAAGTATTCAAAAAAAGTTTCATTCCGGCCGACCGAGTCTCCTTTTTGAGGGGTTGCCGACCGGAAACAAGCCTATTTTTTGTTTTGGCCTAATAATAATAATAATAATTCCTCATACAGCCACTGATAGTGATAGAACATAGTGTGTGTGCATGGTTAGCTGCTCGCCAGTGTGTTATCCTGTCCTGTCAGGATGGCCGAGCGGTCTAAGGCGCCAGACTCAAGGTCCTGTCGACCTTCTGCAGTCAATGCAGATTGGAGCCTTCTGGTCCACGTATGTGGGCGTGGGTTCGAATCCCACTTCTGACACATCTTTTTTTTATTGCCTTGAAAAATTGATGAATGAAACATACACGTACATGTAGTAGTAGCAAGAGTACATAACCCCCCAGAGTGTGCAACTCCACTATGGGTGCTGTCCCGACAGAATTTCAAGTTGACGTCATTTTGATGATGCAATGCGCACTGTACACGGATTATCAGACGAATCCGGAACCTGTGGTTGACCGAAGCCGATCGATCCTGTACAAATTATTGGAAAGAAAAACGTGTGATGCGTTGACACCCGTACACATGTTGTAAATCACTGGTGCAAGGAGCATTGCATCATAAATAATGACGTCAACTTGAAATTCTGTCGGGACAGCAGGGTATGTGGGAGTTGCACACTCTGGGGGGTTATGTACTCTTGGTAGTAGTATAAATGTTTTGTTGTAGTACCGGTATGCTTTATTTATTAGTCTGCTCCGGTCTTGATTGACTCTTGTTCTCATTGCAATGTTTTGTGCTATTCTGTCATGCACTTCTACACTGTACAGCGTCTGTACTATGACGATGATGCTGGGGAGCAAGAAGACTTGAACAAGATTGCTAGACAAACATATGTGAGTACATTGTACCATGTAGCGGCAGTGCATGTACACGTACATGTACTTACTGTGGTACAGGTATTGCTAGTGAGCAGCACGTAGCAGCAGCAACGTTTACTGGTGCTAGATAAAATCCAACTCCGAGAAGCTTGCCGGAAAGCTGTGATCCTGTGGCTGGATTTCACCTGGCAGCACTCACACATGCACTTACTGGCGGTAGATTAAACCCAACCCCTGGAAGCTTGCAAAGCTGTGATCCTGGGTCGGCTGAATTTCACCTGGTACCACTCACCCGGTACACATAATTGTTAGTTGTTACTGGCCCTGTACATGGACTGTTGTTACTGGCCCGGTACACGGGCTGTTGTTACTGGCCCTGTACATGGGCTGTTGTTACTGGCCCTGTCTGTACATGGGCTGTTGTTACTGGCCCTGTACATGGGCTGTTGTTAGTTACTTTGTTAGTACATTGAACACATGTACATATGCTACTGTCACTGTAAAGCAGATCAACAGGTTCCTATCAAAGCCATCAGTGCCACCTGTACTGGTATGTAATACAGTGGAAGCTGCGGCAAACTGGTAGAAATCTATTTAACCCCCACGGCTTGTGGCCGCCTCCAACTGCTCAGTTCACTGAGCCAGGGAGCAGCAGGTGCACATCACAGTTCACTTCATACTTCACACATCGGTTGTGCAGGAAATGTAATGAGTTTGTCTATGAAAACAGAAATTTCAAGTGCACTGACATGTCCTAGCTAATGATTACACGATACACATGTCAACAGACGCATTGGAATCATCGGAAATTTCTTTCAGGGTTGTTTTCACGCACGCCACCTCCTACCCAGCACCTTGCAATACAGGAAGTGTCTGAAGTTAGCTGTTGATTTGTCGGCCATTGCTATTGATGTAAATGCATGGTTGCGTAGGACGAAGTCATCGAACTAAAAGACATCGTAACCGAAAGCCTGGAAGACACAACTGAAGAGACGAGTATCCGCGAAGAGCTCGCGGCATTGCGACAGCAGATCCAGGACCTTCATGCCAAGCTAGACCGTGTGTCCCTGGAGCCGTCGGATGACGTCCTAGCTGCGGAGGTTATGACCTCGACGGCCAAGCGACGACGGCAGCAGCAACAGCCGGGAACAGCGGCCGCAGCGTCCCACCAAGCGGGTAGAATACACTTGCCACCGCTGCGCAAGAAAATAATCAAGTGAGTACTCACTACCTTGTCGTGACATGTATGCTAGGCACACCGTCTTGAAGGTTATTAGGGCCGAGTCGGGTAGCATTTTCTTCGGGTAGTTTTCCACGGGCACCCGATCGGGTAATGTTTCCATGGTAACTCTACAATGCACCCCTTCCCTCACGCACTGGGTAGACGAGCGCAGTATTACATGAATTTGTACACGTGCACTGTACATGTGTTGCGAGCTAAGCTCGGCTTTAATAGTCAGTCCTGGTTTTACAGGTCCTCTGTGACATGTGATCACATTTATCATGATCGGAATGGATCAAGAATGCAGTTTGGTTAGGTGCTGCTAAATACTGCACAGAAACATGAACACTGTCAAGCAGACTAGAACTTCGTGAAGTTCAGTACGGTGACACGGTGACTAAGCAACACACACACACACACACACACACACACACACACACACACACACACACACACACACACACACACACACACACACACACACACACACACACACACACACACACACACACACACACACACACACACACACACACACACACACACACACACACACACACACACACACACACACACACACACACACACACACACACACACACACGCACTCGCACCACCATCACACTACTTTTGGTTACAACAAGGGGCGGTGGTCAGATATCACACATAGTTTTCTCAATTTTCTGCGACATAACAACTGCGACATAACAAGTCAACAATCCTATATGACACTGACTGCCTAGCAGCGATTGTTAAAATTTGAAGCTAGTGGGTAATAAAAACTATATAAACTGAGAGGTCGAGAGGCCTATAGAAAGCGGATAAGAGGGAAATACGAGGTTTAAAAAGGTGTGTGGAGAAAAAGGAGTGAGACAACCGCCGTAATTGAGTGCTTTTGGTTTGTCAATGTTCCAATGCAGATAACGCAGGATGGTCAGCGGATGGACAGCACAAGATGGAGAATGAATAATGAATGACAAGTGTGAACAGATTTTATCATCAGGAAACTATGATCTGGTGCTTTTTCAAACACTTTTTGTACAGACAACTGGCACACTAGGTATTCGGAAGTTATGTACAGCAGCCAGCATATATTACACAGAGCAAAAACGATCTTTTTTATGATTGCACACGCAAAGGATCTAGTAATCATGCACCTACATTTCAGCAGTAGAGGATTGATCTTGTATCTAATCCATCCACCTACATTTCAGCAGCAGAGGAGTAATCTTGCATCTATTACAGGCGCTGCGGGCCTACAACAGCAGCAGCGGCAGTGTTCCGGTGCGATGGCAGTGCCTCGAGCTGCTCTTGGAGCTGCGCAACACAACGCTGCAGGGAGATATTTGTAGCTGTTACATGCACAACACACGCACACACCAACATCAAAGGGAAACCAAAACTTGTGTTCTTGGAACTGGATATGATTATTCTTGCATGACGACAACAGTGTGTGTGGCATTTGTAATATTGCACTTGGCAAGAAAAGATTGTGGTGAAGTGGTGTGTGTATCTTGAGTAGGGATTCTTGAGGCTTGGGTTCTCTCAGTGTGCATGAGGACTTGGATTGGAAAGACAAATGCAATGAGAGAAAGAGGGGGGGGGGGGGGGGGGGGGTGCCAGTGTCTGCTCTTGGATCTGAATCCAGCTGGGCCGGGTGCATGTATACCTGGCACAACCGGATTGGAAGCAGGTACATGCACAGCTATACCTGTAAGTCCTAATAAGGATCTCCGCAGAGTGCCCAATGCCTAGAGCGTTTTCCGTATGAATAAGGACCTGACGAATGTTCCAGTTAGTCTAAAGTAACAAGTTTCATGCAAAAAGCTATTCGCTGCCACACGATTGCTTCTCGCATGAAACTGTTTGCAGTACAAGTACAGTTGTGGCAAGTGAAATCCAACACTTGGCATAAGGGACTGCACCATGCAGTCTGCAGCCCTGCATACGTACAGTACATGTGTTACATACAACTTTATCTGTCTGATAACAAAACTCGTACTCATCACAGTCAAGGTTAAAAAGGTGCTGGCAAAAATGAATGGGGATTGGATACCAATACTCCTTATGTGTACCATATTTGTGAACTGTGTGCATCTACGCTGTGACCTTTCGATCAGTTTGGGATGTATACGGCTCTATAGTACAAATTAGGTGCAGTGCATTACATCACTGATGTCCATTTGTGGCGCTGTGCCCTATGGCAAGTGTCGGATTTCACTTGCCACAACTGTAGCCGCAGCATTTGTCAAGTTGTCCTTATTCTAGTGCATACCCGATGTACGTACAGCACTGTGAACGTATGTGCAGAATAGAAGAGGCAAGGACAGTTTCTTACCCATGATAACCAAGATCTCCTTGATGAGAGACTTCTTCGAGATGCCCTGTAAACACCGTGATTGAAAGAATCATACCTTTTAGACTTGACTAGAGAGTGACTGTTGCTGCTAATTAACATCAGCACAAACTGGTGCAGGAGAGAGAGGGGGCTAAGGCTAGGAGAAACTCGACAAATAAGACTAGAATGTCATACACGAACCCGAGCCTAAAGTGCGTCCTTCTAAGTATTATTGTTTCAAAGGACTTCTAAGTATTATTGTTTCAAAGGACTTCAGCAGCGGAAAAGGCTAAGGGTAAGCTTCGTCCTATTCGCACAAAAGTTTCCCACTAATGGACGATGATCAAGGTGCCCGTTAAAGGATGCTCCACCATATGACAATCAGACATGAACACCAAGTGCACGGCATGTGGCCACGTGGAAATCAATACCAGAGAGCGGTTGAAAAGGGAAGGTTCTAGTTCTACTCACCAGAACGAACAGCTGTTCATACGGCGCGGAGGCATTGTGCAGACCTTTCATCATTGAGTTGCACAGGTCTTTCAGAGTGGCCTCCATTCCTGGGCAACGGATGGAAAACCAGAGAAGTGAATAAAACCCCAAAAGGTTGCAAAAATTGATACGGTACAATGTATGCCCCGCAGAAGCAAGAGCACCGTAACGCGCTCTCCTGTTCATGCCGAGGTCAAGTCATCAGTTTTTTGAACTTGTCTCAGTCCAACACAGCTTAACTACCATCTTTTCAAAAGGTCAGAGAACCTTAACTTCAATGTAAAGAACTCTTCCTCTCCTCTCCTCCATGCGCTCTCACAGCCGACTCACTGCTACCTCAGTAGCCATTACACACACCAACCAAGGAAGGGTTGCAGGTAGATACTGAAATTCCTCCTGACAGCTGTTTCGCCTTCATAAGGCTCAGAGAATAGTACCGTTCACCATTTGAAATAACCTTAACTTCACACAAAATAAGGCAGAAATCCACCCCTCCACCCACAATGTTCATTGCAGTAAATTTTAATATAGAATTTACTCAATTTAGTCTACAATTACCCCACAGATGTGTGAACAGTACTAAACAATACTAAACACATACACATGCACTCATGCACTCATGCACTCATGCACTCATGCACTCATGCATGTGCGAGTACAGAGGACACAGGCAGACACACAGACAGAAAGATACAAACACACACAAACACACACACACACACACACACACACACAGAAAGGTACAAACACACACACACCCACACCCACCCCCACCCGCGCCCGCGCCCCACCCCACACCTACCCGCCCGCGTCCGCCCCCGCGCCCCACCCCACACGCGCGCGCACGCACGCACACACGCACACACACAAACAGCAACACTACCTTCTTGTGTGAGATATCTGGCATAGGCCGTCAGCCATACACGATATTCAATGTGAGATTCCAACGCCAGTGCACCTGCTACTTGATTCTGGAGTAAAGGAATACATGTACACAGAAGAGGAACAATTACAGTAAAACCTGGTGTAAGCGACCTTTGTGTTTAGCGACCACCTGCTTTTTAACGACCGTTTTTCCATGCACGGACAGTTCTACACAGAAACTGCACTGGATACAGCGACCACCTGCCTTGACCACCTGCCTTGCTCGACCAGCGACCGACTTTTAGTGTACTAAGTGCACACAGGACCAAAACTAACCAAAAGTGCCATCTTGGCTGTCATGTTTGACAGCAACAGGGTTGAAGTGCGCTCTGATTCATGTGCATGCAGTCAACAGAAGTGGCAAGGGACAGTGCAGGATGCGCTGCATGCACTTGAGTGAGGTGTGCTTTAGAAAGTATTCTATGCTCCACACCTGTCAATATGAGTACACGGAAGTATAATCATGCACATGCATGTACACAATCCGATATGTCCCGAATGTATGGGACCTGGTTCCAAAGACCACCTGGCTTTAACGACCGCTTTTGCTTGCAGCGCGGGGTGGTCGCTTATCAACAAGCAAAGTCAGAAAAACAACACATACATGTACCTATAACTGTTATCAAAAGGGAGCGTAAGTGGGGGACAATGGCGTTTGCTAAAGGATGCACCAACCGGGGTTCAGCCGTCTCTAGCCACGATGACACCCACCCCTCCCATCAAACACCCACCTCTCACTACTAGTGCAATGACCTCAGTAAGAAACCATGACAGTCTTTGTCATTTGCTACAATTCAAACTGCATGGCGAATAGCATTCACCCAATGTAGGACACGCAATTGCGACAAGGTCGCTGCGGAGCTCATACCAAGATCGAGTGTGTACTTCCCAGTGCAGTCACGTGACTACACGTACAGTCATGTACATATCAATCTGTACGGCTAATCAGCCCAGCCAGCTTACCTCCAAGAAAGCTTGATTGGCGAGACGCGTCTGAGCTCCGTCCTGGTGCAACAAACTACCAGCACGAATGGCTGCCTCCCTATAATACGCATACACACACGCACACACATACACGCAAACACACATACACACACACACACACACACACACACACACACACACACACACACACACACACGCACGCACATACACACGCATGCACGTACATACATACACACAAGCAGTCACACATACATACGCACTTACAGGCTTACACCATACAACAAATACCCGGACAATATCCAGACCGTGCATTGCAGCCACGAGCAGCATATGCCATACGTATCTCCGGTGCTGCTGGTACAATTATGGAGAGTGAGCTCATGAATATATCAGCAGCGTAGGTAGTGCTGGGCCTACACTACACCTAGAGCTAACACATTCATGAGCTCATACATGTACATGTATGCCTGTATTTCACTTGACACCACAGGGGCGTCGGAACCGGTGCGGCAGGTGCGGCCAAAGCCGCACCGGCAATAATTTTCGAAGTTTTTATTATTATTATTTTTAAACATTTCAACCATGTTGTTGGCTTGTCGACTCTTGTACAGGTACCATGTTTTACATCGACAATGCGGTGTATCATCAGCATGCATATTCTTATTTCTCATATTATTCTGTAGCGTTAAAATATGGCCTTTTAGGCCCAATTTTCAAATTTTTTCCCGGGGGACAACCCCCGGACCCCCTCTCACACTTTCGCCGCACCAATGTCAAACTCCTTCCGACGCCCCTGCACCACTGCAGCACAGCATAGCATGGAGTACAGGTATTGCAGGTAATAATTATGAGCAGTATAAGAAGCAGTCAGCACAGTTAGTCAATAGTCAGACAGTAGTTATTTACCTGTGTCCATCAGCACACACCAGGCCCTGCAATCGTGCCAGAGGCCGCAGGTCACCGACACCTTTCACACTACTCGCCACGGCGTCCGTCGATGAACCCGCTGCTACTGCTGTGCCGCTGCTGCTGCTGCCACCACCAGTGCTGAATGACTTGCGCACAGCATAGCTACTCAGTCGGTTGATTGGGTCCTCGTGATCGCTCAGTAATAACCTACAGACCATGCACACAAGCACAGTATAAAAGCAAACAATGAGAACAAGCTAGCAGCGCGGTACATTGTACTAGCACTTCACCAAGGCCGGAGTACGTACAGCCATGCTAACCCTCAGGCAAGCACTGTGTCCTGGACACAGCAAGCTCCACTAACACACAGAGCAGTGTAGAGACTTCTAGTAGTTCTACATTCTCCAGCCATAGCTCCACAACCTGTTACATTACAGGATGCTTACAGTCAAGATTTAGCAGGCACACAGATAGACAGTTTGGTGTGTGTCTTCAATACATAACATGTACATGATGTACATCCAGAAAAGCCACTTGTACTCGAGGACTTGCATCCACATCCTGTGGCAAACTCTGTTGTGTTGAAGAAGCCGCTAGTCAAGCCACATCCGGAATCCCCATCCAGACCCTTCAGCACCGTCAAAACATACGTCCTACTCGACAATACATTGTATGTTCAAGGTTGAGGGAGTTGATTGGTACATCTAATATCTATTTCAGGGCAGAACCCCTACCAACTCACCATGCCTCCATATCAGCTGTGTACATGAAGGTACGACTTGCGTTGACGGTCACCAGTGGATGACCACTGCTACTTATGTCCAACCCTGTCAGCTGATCACTATCTGTATGTCACACACACACCATGTATATACACACGTGCATGCACACCCACACGGACATGCATACACACGCACACACACACACATGCACGCACACACACGCACGTGCACGCGCACACACACACACACACACACACACACACAATCATTATACTGTTTCCTACGTAACTATTACATGTTCAGCAAGGGACCAGTGATTATTATAAAGATCACGAAGCGAAAGTGTACGGCAGGGGGTGGTTGACGTTTTCATTGCTCCGCAGACCAGCCTCTTGCGGGCCCTTTTTTCTTTCAATTCCAGCACTCCCACTATGCTTGTTGTCCCTGGCTGACTCTCAGTATGTCCCTGGACGAGAACATTGACCTGGCCCTGATCGGGTATCAGGAATTGATCAACCTTGCTGCTCTTCCGGCCAAAACTTAGAAAAGCACTGCGGGAGAATTGCAGCAATCGCCTTACATGGCCCGAGAAGTCTGAGCTCTGTGGTGCTAAGCACATCAAGCGTTCAGCACTTTACGTGGGTGGCATAGATCCAGGCCACTGCTCTGAAGCAATCGTTACCTGGTGCAAAAACCGCAATGTCGAGATTTAACCATGCAGGTCTGCAGGTTTCGAAAGGCAGCACATCGTCGCTGGCGAGCCTCACCGACTGACACGGATCTGCAAACTGCATTTACAGCAGCATGCGCTAAGGCTAAGCGAGCGTTGCGTCACTTTCGGGCCGAGTACTACCAGAATCTCCTCGCACGAAGTCAGGCAAATGCACGCCTTACTTGGAAAACAACCAACCAGCTCAGCGGCCAGACCAAGACGACTTCCACTCCGCCCTCTGTCAGCGTAGCAGAACTAAGCGAGCAGTTCAGTGGAGTAGTCTCTGATCCAAACAGACCTGTGCAGCAATCCCTACCGTGTGGACCGTCACCACAGGATCCTCTGCGGGAATTCCAGGCCACTAGCATTGAGGAGGTCTTCACGGACCTTGCTGCTATGTTACAGGACCTCCAGGACGATCTTACTGCCCCGGAGGTCCATTTAGATCGGATGGGGCTCATCATGAACCCCGAAAAGACCCAGTTTCTCATTCTGCAGCGGTCACGCCTGCCAGCAGTGCAGTTGCCACGACCCTTGGCCTGTAAAGGAAAGGCTCTTACCCCTACGAGCACTGCCAAATACCTTGGTTTAGTGATGGATGAGCATCTCACCTTCCAGCCACAGGTTCAGAAATTGTGTAACTCAGTGTTTGCTAAAGTTACTGCTTTCTGACATGGCCGTAGAAATTTAACAAATGATGCAAAGCGAACATTCTACTTGTCTATTATTCAGTCCACTCTAGACTATGCCAGTAATGCTTACCTACATTGTTTAAGCACACCTCTGTACAATAGAATTGTGACCGTTAGTCACATAGCAATGAAGAGAGTGTTTGGACTCGATCGTACCACGCCCACTGAACTAGTTCTTCGCTTATACCACCTCTATTCTTTGGAACAGCGTATTAGCCGCAAGCTCTATGTTTTTTTGTACCGCTGCTTGGCCCAGCATCTTGCTAGTCCTCTTCTTCAGTCTTCGTACCAGCTTCGGGCAACTGCACCTGGTCACCAGGCATGCACCCGGGGCAAGGCATAAGGAGCCTTAGTTCTCCCACTTGTTTATACGCAGTATGGCATGCGGTCTATTTCTTTTCTGGCGGCAGGCAGATGGAACTCTCTTCCAGCTGACTGTCGACAGGCCCACTCTCTTGCTCTGTTCATAAACATGGTTAAACTTCACCTAGGGTTCTCACTTCCCAGTAAAAAGGCAGTAGGCTGTTGGGACTCCCCTAGTAAAAAGGCAGTAGGCTGTTGGGACTCCCCTAGTAAAAAGGCAGTAGCCTGTTGGGACTCCCCTAGTAAAAAGGCAGTAGGCTGTTGGGACTCCCCTAGTAAAAAGGCAGTAGGCTGTTGGGACTCCCCTAGTAAAAAGGCAGTAGGCTGTTGGGACTCCCCTAGTAAAAAGGCAGTAGGCTGTTGGGACTCCCCTAGTAAAAGGCAGTAGGCTGTTGGGACTCCCCTAGTAAAAAGGCAGTAGGCTGTTGGGACTCCCCTAGTAAAAGGCAGTAGGCTGTTGGGACTCCCCTAGTAAAAAGGCAGTAGGCTGTTGGGACTCCCCTAGTAAAAAGGCAGTAGGCTGTTGGGACTCCCCTAGTAAAAAGGCAGTAGGCTGTTGGGACTCCCCTAGTAAAAAGGCAGTAGGCTGTTGGGACTCCCCTAGTAAAAGGCAGTAGGCTGTTGGGACTCCCCTAGTAAAAAGGCAGTAGCCTGTTGGGACTCCCCTAGTAAAAGGCAGTAGGCTGTTGGGACTCCCCTAGTAAAAGGCAGTAGGCTGTTGGGACTCCCCTAGTAAAAAGGCAGTAGCCTGTTGGGACTCCCCTAGTAAAAGGCAGTAGGCTGTTGGGACTCCCCTAGTAAAAAGGCAGTAGGCTGTTGGGACTCCCCTAGTAAAAAGGCAGTAGCCTGTTGGGACTCCCCTAGTAAAAGGCAGTAGGCTGTTGGGACTCCCCTAGTAAAAGGCAGTAGGCTGTTGGGACTCCCCTAGTAAAAAGGCAGTAGCCTGTTGGGACTCCCCTAGTAAAAGGCAGTAGGCTGTTGGGACTCCCCTAGTAAAAGGCAGTAGGCTGTTGGGACTCCCCTAGTAAAAAGGCAGTAGGCTGTTGGGACTCCCCTAGTAAAAAGGCAGTAGGCTGTTGGGACTCCCCTAGTAAAAAGGCAGTAGGCTGTTGGGACTCCCCTAGTAAAAAGGCAGTAGGCTGTTGGGACTCCCCTAGTAAAAGGCAGTAGGCTGTTGGGACTCCCCTAGTAAAAAGGCAGTAGGCTGTTGGGACTCCCCTAGTAAAAAGGCAGTAGGCTGTTGGGACTCCCCTAGTAAAAAGGCAGTAGGCTGTTGGGACTCCCCTAGTAAAAAGGCAGTAGGCTGTTGGGACTCCCCTAGTAAAAGGCAGTAGGCTGTTGGGACTCCCCTAGTAAAAAGGCAGTAGCCTGTTGGGACTCCCCTAGTAAAAGGCAGTAGGCTGTTGGGACTCCCCTAGTAAAAGGCAGTAGGCTGTTGGGACTCCCCTAGTAAAAAGGCAGTAGCCTGTTGGGACTCCCCTAGTAAAAGGCAGTAGGCTGTTGGGACTCCCCTAGTAAAAAGGCAGTAGGCTGTTGGGACTCCCCTAGTAAAAAGGCAGTAGCCTGTTGGGACTCCCCTAGTAAAAGGCAGTAGGCTGTTGGGACTCCCCTAGTAAAAGGCAGTAGGCTGTTGGGACTCCCCTAGTAAAAAGGCAGTAGCCTGTTGGGACTCCCCTAGTAAAAGGCAGTAGGCTGTTGGGACTCCCCTAGTAAAAGGCAGTAGGCTGTTGGGACTCCCCTAGTAAAAAGGCAGTAGGCTGTTGGGACTCCCCTAGTAAAAAGGCAGTAGGCTGTTGGGACTCCCCTAGTAAAAAGGCAGTAGGCTGTTGGGACTCCCCTAGTAAAAGGCAGTAGGCTGTTGGGACTCCCCTAGTAAAAAGGCAGTAGCCTGTTGGGACTCCCCTAGTAAAAGGCAGTAGGCTGTTGGGACTCCCCTAGTAAAAAGGCAGTAGCCTGTTGGGACTCCCCTAGTAAAAAGGCAGTAGGCTGTTGGGACTCCCCTAGTAAAAAGGCAGTAGGCTGTTGGGACTCCCCTAGTAAAAAGGCAGTAGCCTGTTGGGACTCCCCTAGTAAAAGGCAGTAGGCTGTTGGGACTCCCCTAGTAAAAGGCAGTAGGCTGTTGGGACTCCCCTAGTAAAAAGGCAGTAGCCTGTTGGGACTCCCCTAGTAAAAGGCAGTAGGCTGTTGGGACTCCCCTAGTAAAAGGCAGTAGGCTGTTGGGACTCCCCTAGTAAAAAGGCAGTAGGCTGTTGGGACTCCCCTAGTAAAAGGCAGTAGGCTGTTGGGACTCCCCTAGTAAAAGGCAGTAGGCTGTTGGGACTCCCCTAGTAAAAGGCAGTAGCCTGTTGGGACTCCCCTAGTAAAAGGCAGTAGCCTGTTGGGACTCCCCTAGTAAAAGGCAGTAGGCTGTGGGGACACCCCTAGTAAAAGGCAGTAGGCTGTGGGGACTCCCCTAGTAAAAAATTAATAATAAGAACTACTACTAACTACTACTAACTACTACGTTCCTTGTGAGACTCGATGCTCGTAAACCTGAGGGCAGCGACAGTATTCCAGCATTCATCCTCAGGGTTCTAGCTAAAGGGGGTGGGGGTAGGGGTAGGGGTGCACAGCCCCCCCCCCCCGCGCCTACTCTGTTTGTGCGCCCCCTGTGAAAAAGTGCCCCCCTCCCCCGCGCCTACTCTGTTTGTGCGCCCCCTGTGAAAAAGTGCCCCCTCCCCACTCATTTTCCGATTTTTTTTCATGCCATTCAACAAAAATGCAGTTGATAGTCAGTACTAGAGGGTTCATGAAGGCACATTTGTCTGGGGTAAAGTCAGGCGTTCGCCCCGTATGTTGCATTTCGCATTGCAAGACAGTTATTTTGAAAATGGAAAAATGGGTTACGGCCCTTACGGGGTAACTGTTTTTCAACTTACCATTGTTGAACAGGCTGATGACAGAGTCTGATCGAACCACTATCCGAAGTGAACGACAGTCCCTACAGGATACAGCGGCAACAATAGCAGCAGCAGCAGCAGCAACACACACCATCATTTTAAAATCACCACAAAAAGCAGGCAGCAAGCCCTTTGCTCTGGACATGAATGAAAGAAGTGGCTTTGAGCCAGCAGAATCCAGAACACCAACTCACACACCAGGGTTAGACAGACACTCAGTTTCAAAGACGACAATGCATGTCAAGTTAGAGAACCTAAGACTAAAACCTAAGACTACGTGTAATGCAAACACCTGCCAGTGTTCTCTTGCAAGCATTCTGGCATTCACACAGGATATGAAGGCCTACTTGTACTTGTACAGTAAAACCTGTCAAGTGGAGATCACTCGGATAAGGCGACCACCTGTCCTAGAAGACCACTGAAACCAGCACCAAGGAATGCTATTTCCAGCCAAATGACCCTGGATACGGAGACCACCTGGTAACAGAGACCAGGTTTCGAAGGTCCCTTGAGTGGTCGTCTTAGACAGGTTTCACTGTACTTGTGCAGTTGTGCTTACCAGACACACACTTTACCAGTGGTGGTGACAACGGCTATGTGATGATCACGGGCAGCCATCAAGTGTGCAGCACCAGCTAGACACATTGGTGCTTGCAGTCTGTACGGGGTAGGCAGACGGACACACACACACACACACACAACACACAACACACAACACACACACACACACACACACACACACAACACACACACACACACAACACACACACACACACACACACACACACACACACACACACACACACCAACAGGCAGACATCATTGCAGCAAGTCTGGCACTGGAGGGCAGTGTTCAGAATAAATCTCGATCGGCGCTTCATGGCAGTGAGTATCATCTTATTCGTACGGTACTCGGACTTCTGGTCCTAGGTTTGTACTGGTACAATAAAATTGGTTTCTGTATCGCCAACTCAAATTCGTACTGGACATTCCAGTCCCACCCAATCATCAGTATGCAAGTACTAGAAATAAAGTACAGTACAACCTGTAAAGGTGACCACTCGGATAAAGCAATCACCTGTCCTAGAAGACCACTGCAACCAGGACCATGTACCAATGGATGCTCTTTCCAGTCAAATAACCCTGGATATGGAGACCACCTGGTAACGGAGATCACGTTTTGAAGGTCCCTTGAGCGGTCGTCTTAGACAGGTTTCACTGTAGCATGCTCATTCCACTACAGCAGACGTGTACTGTCACTTTTCACCGCGGTCACCATCTGCAGTGTATATATGTATACATGTAGTTGTGTTGTGCATGTGCTGAGACTGCCACACATTCCAAACAGCGAATGGCTGCAGGCATTGAGAGATTGCATGTGTAGAGATAAGCGTTGTGTTTGGTCCTATCTGAAACCGTCCTACAGTGGACTATAGTTCTGAGAGCAGAGACGCAACGCTTACCGTCGACCGTGTATTGAGAGAACAGACAAGCACCGGTCTTCCGTTGCTATGCCAACTACATGCCTGCAGAGAAAACACGCACATGCCAGCACATGCACACACGCGCGCGCACACGCACACACACACACACACACACACACACACACACACACACACACACACACACACACACACACATAATGGTGGTCGTGAGTGTTTGTTCGCTCAGCTCTTAAGCAGGTTTGAGTTTCAAATTTGTGCTGGTCTTTTTCAGTAAGTGGTTGTTTCAACCATGAAGGATCAGCTCAGCATTGAAGAAAGAGTCTTCCTGTTTAGCTGCTGCTTGCATAATACTTGTGGTAGCAAGAGTACATGAAACCCAGAGTGTGCAGCTTGGGGCCTTTTCTACTATGGGTGTCTGACATGGCGGATTTCCGTGATTACATCATATTTGGTGCAGATCTGAGACTGGAAGTGGCGTAGTGCGGACAGCTGAGTTGCAGTTGTGCAGAAAGAGATCTGCTTGAATCCTGCTTGTACGCACCACATCACTAAAATGATGTAATCGCGGAATTTCGCCGTGACAGTGTAATAGGTGTGTTTAGACTAAGGGTGCGTTTGGTTGGTACGATCTAGAACAGGATCGAACAGCTGGTGCACATGGAGCAGCCTCATGCCAACCAAACGCTACTCCAGAAACAGAGCACATTTTTGTGGGAAAATGTGCCAAACTTGGTGCATTCTTTAAAATGTGTATGGGTCACCATGGTCACTTTGTACGGTGCAACGAGTCCAACCCAAAATCGTATGCACGTGATCATTTGGGACCAAAATCGATGTTCCCGCCAGGTTTCACTGTGAAAAAGTGAAACTGCTCGGTCTGCTCCGACCTCGAGGCCGGAGCAAGCAGAACATGTTCTGGCCGACCCAGAACAGGTGCAGTCCCAACCAAACGCGCTGTTCTGGTGAATCCTGTTCTAGTCCGTACCAACCAAACGCGCCCTAAGACAGTACAATACTCACTATCCGTATTTCCCGCTCCGTCACCATAGCAATGAGATCCCATCAACTACAGCCAGACCTCGTTTAACCGCACGCATTCGTTTTCCACAAAAATATCCGGAAAAGCGAGGGAACCGGATAATCGAACACACATACTATAATTATGTATGCATGACATATGCTGTGAATCGGTGACCAGCGATTTTCTTCCGGATGGCAAGGGATCCAGATAAAAGAATACCGAATAAGCGAGGTCTGAAGAGTGCATGCTCCAGTGGTTCTCTAGTCTTCGTTCTAGTCTCTACTCTTCTCACTCTTGTCTACTCTCTTGTCTGAATTAGGGGTGAAACGAGTGCCGAAATTGGGGACTCGAGTACTCCTTGAAAAAACGAGCGAGTATTCGAGCGAGTACGAGTATTTTACTGACAACATAAAACAATGCACTGCACATACTCTTGCAACACCGAACGTAGTACACCCGATACACCTGTAGTCTTGCATGCAGCCTAGTGCAGGGAATAGTCTGAACTAGTCTACTGGCTATGGCTGGTAAGTAGGGAAAAGCAATAATTTCGCGCTTGCACGGGCTATCAGTACCAGTCAGAGTAACAGAAATGCTTGATGTACATGCATACTGTACACTGGACATAGGATACTTCGAGTATTTTGCGAAACGAGTACTCGCTCGTTTCAAATTTTCGAGCAAGCGCTAGAGTATTCGATATACTCGTTTCACCCCTAGTCTGAATACTACTTCCATAATTATTATTCAATACTATAAAACCCCTGTTATGTATGTGTTGTGCGAGTGTCACGGGACTGCGTCTAGCCGGGAGCCAACACTGGTGGCAGCGGAATTTGGTCCACGTATACATCGCTGGCGGAGAGTGTACGCGAACAGTAACCCATCCGAGCTGCACACTCTGGTTTTCATGTGCTCTTGGTGGTAGTGCTGTACTTGTGGTGGCGCGTGTAGCTCTTTGTTGTACACACTGCATTGTATCGCTGACACGTGCACCTTTTTGTGCTGATGAGTACACCACTATCGTCTGGAACTAACCCCCCCCCCCCCTCCCATATGACGCATGCTCTCCCAATCAGTTTGATAATATAACGTCCTGGCTACAGTAGTCATTTGCCGTCGTCAATGGCGACCACTAGCTAGACGGTGGATATGTCCGTGCTAGCGTGCAAGAGAGACAGCACCATGGAGCATTCCATGATTACTTGGAGATGAGGTGGGGGCTGATTCGGAGCTTCACTTCAAGTATGTTCGAATGCCGCTGTCCATGCTCGACAAACTCCTTGCAAAGATAAAAGCACACTGTTGCCGAAACAATCGCGACGCGCAGCCCGATCACAAGCACGGATTCCCCACGCTTGCAAGTTGGTGTTAACGTTGAAATATTTGGCAAGCGGCCAGCCCATGCAGGAGCTGGCCACAGCGTTCCAGATGGATGGGACATTCCACCGTCCACATGTGCTGGTGGTGGAAGTCTGCAACGCTATATGGTCTGGATTAATGGAGGAGTATCTGAAGTGTCCATCAAGACCTGCGTACTGGCAAGCTGTGTCTTGTGACTTCTTGACATATTGGCATTTTCCACACTGCGTGGGTGCCATCGATGGCAAACACGTGGTGATCCAGGCACCCAACAACTCGGGCAGTGAGTTTTTCAATTACAAGAACGCTAATTCAATCGTACTACTTGCAGTTGCAGATGCCAAGTATCGATTCCTGGCTGTGGATGTTGACGAAAGTGGGTACAATCGTGACGGTGGTGTACTAAGCAACAGTGAGTTTGGCAAGGTGTTGGAAAATGCGAGTCTGGGCGTGCCAGCTCCAGATCAGTCTGGCAGAGGCCTCACCTTGTTGCAGAGGATTTTCAACAACCACCTCCCTAGAAGCAGGAGGATTATGGAAAATGCCTTTGGTACTTTGGTTGCAAGGTGGCGTATATTTCGGCAACCAATAAATGCAAAGCCGGAAAACATGTGGTTGTGAACAGCTGCGTTGTTCTGCACAACTACCTGCAAGTGCCTTGAAGTGGAGTAGGCAACACTGTATCTGGTGCTTGGTGAGAGAACTTGGAAGATGGAGTGTGGCACCCATCAGCAAGATGTCCAGTAACAATTACACCTCACAAGCAAAGGCTTTGAGGGACAGATTGTCCCCCCGCTTTGTTTCGGCTCCCAGTACAGTTCCTTAGCAGCCGCGTGTGCTGAAATGGCCGCGCACATTCCATATTTTATCCTTTCCCTGTAATTTCCTAATGTGAAATAGTGTGCATCTCCTCATTGCTTTGTTTCACCTAAAGCGTCGCAGCAGCTGGTGCATAACGCTAGCCGTTCCTTCATTTGTGTTTGCGTTACTTCCATTACCGGTGTCCTCTTCATGTGTCGTGTTTCTTTCTTTTTTTATTTCATTCCCCTCTCAGATCCTGTACTGAGACTTCAAAAACTATGTACTGTAAAAGCCATATATATATATATAACGAAGTGCTAAATCTAACGAGTTAACGAGGAGAAATCTGTCGTTAAAATAGAAATCGTTATACAGAAATCGATACATATACTGTCCTGTTGAGCGTTGAGAATGAGTGAGAATCGTTAACTTTGGTACACGTAAACTAGCCAATTTTAATTATGCGCCTCGTTAGAATAATGGCTTTTACAGAAGTATCGGTATGACCAAGGGTACATAACCAGTGTTATGTACTCTCGGTATGACCAAGCAACTGCTGCGAAACGACAACTATCCAGAGACAATCATCGAGAAGCTTTCCACAGTGAAAATATAATGATAATTCAATAGCAGATATGTCCCGAGCGGAGAAGAAATACAGTAAAAGGCTACTAAAAGCAGTTTAAAAGCAGTTTTGCATGACACACTGGTACGTGCTGCGTCGGGAGAGAACGAAATTTTGGAGGGAATCGTTATACAATGTACACCCGCATCCTCAAGTTGCACCCAGGCATTTCAACTGCCATGACAACTCCTCACTTTAGAGCTCAAAGAAGAAATCCTCAAGAAAACTGCCTGGAATATCGCAGATCGAATCCCATCGCAAAAGTTAGCCAAGCTCAACTTCTGCAATGGGCCAGTTGCGGCAGTTGCATGAGCTGTGCGATGGTTGCAATTTGGGGATGTCCCGGTTTCGCGGCCGTCACATCGCGCATCGCATCGCCGAAAAAAGCTTCTGTGAATCCCGGTTTAGTCGCGCACATCCTTCTCACTGAAAAGCAATGCTGCTACACATGTTGAGCATTATAAGTGCACTTACCTCGAAGCAGTCAGGAGAAGGATTCTACTGTAAGTGCCGATACTCCAAAGTTGCTGGCCTTCCTGAGAGCAGACCACCGTGTTTGCTGAACATACACAGCAGAGAAGTTGAGAACGTACACACGCACACACAGACAGACACACACACACACAGACACACACGCACACAGAGACAGACACACACAGACACACAGTCCTAGGTTACCAATCGGACTGCCATAATCTGCAGAGCAAAACGACTTTCAATAGTCAGCCAAGAATCCGCCGTGAATTCACTTGTTGCCAAGGGTCCCTCTTTTCATTTCAATCTCTGACACATGATTGTATTCTTTTCCAAATCTGGCTAACTGGATCACAAATTTTAAATCTGTCCGACAATAGTGCAACGGCAGATAAAAGCAAACAAACAAAGATTGCAATGGCTCTGCTGCTGACGCTAGCTCAGAAGCGAGTAACAGTCGCTGGACAGAAAGTCGACACAATATTCACAATATCCACCAGACGACCCACGGCCACAGCAAGTAGGTAGCTACAACTTAACGCTCTGCAAGTGTGTAGCACATGTGCTCTTTCATCAAGAGCATACATACCTTGACTTCCAGGAGTGTTCTTCGCCTCAAAGACCAGATCAGCGCCTTTGAGACAGGCTACCTTGAACGTTAGCGTGGACTGCACCTCCGGTACAGTCAGTACACCGGCATTACCGCTCGCTATCAGCAGACCAGTGGCGCTTGCCGCCAGCAATGACTTGCTGCTGCTGCCACCAGGCTGTGCAGCTGTCAATGATGTCACCCCTGCGGCCGCCGCTGCTGCTGCTGTACTGGAGCGGCTTGTCCCTGCGCCGTCCGTCTACGTACACAGCAAGCACAGGTCAGCATAACACCAGCCAAGAGAACAATTACCCGACAACACAATCAGAACTACTGCCTGCTTCAGCTACATAATCAGCTGCAGTAGATGCAGCACTGCACAGCCACACAGCCACAACGCCATCACAGCTCATAACACTATGCTATCGTCATTCGTATTACCAACAGTACATACATACGTACAGGTAACTCCGCAAAGTACGGGCAACTCCACAGAAATCTCTGCCAGAACTCGTTCTCAGAAAGACCTCATTTTACGTGATGTATTAAAAGCACCTGACTGCAAACAAAACTGCACTGCTCACAGCCAACCTTGCAGCGTGAATAAATGCACCGAGCTGGATGCATCGTGAGACGCACCTCTGAAACGAGTTGCGACCACTATTAATTTTGATTTGCACACTCTTGGAGTTATGTACTCTTGTCATCATGTAATGATGCTCACATGCACTGCACGCCAACCAGTCTAGGCGCCTCTTTCTGACGAAATCCTTTACAGAGTATGACACTTTCCACTTCGACCAAATCTTCAGTATGGCTAGCAAGAGAAAATACTGGCGTACGAGCCTGTGCTGCATGCAGTACACATACCTACAGGTCTACATCCATGGCCAGTAGGAGTGCGTATGGCAAAGTTACACTATAGGTGGTCTACATCCATGGACAGTAGGAGTGCGTATGGCAAAGTTACACTATAGGTGGTCTACATCCATGGACAGTAGGAGTGCGTATGGCAAAGTTACACTATAGGTGGTCTACATCCATGGACAGTAGGAGTGTGTATGGCAAAGTTACACTATAGGTGGTCTACATCCATGGACAGTAGGAGTGCGTATGGCAAAGTTACACTATAGGTGGTCTACATCCATGGCCAGTAGGAGTGCGTATGGCAAAGTTACACTATAGGTGGTCTACATCCATGGCCAGTAGGAGTGCGTATGGCAAAGTTACACTATAGGTGGTCTACATCCATGGACAGTAGGAGTGTGTATGGCAAAGTTACACTATAGGTGGTCTAAACAGACACTACATCACTCACACCACTCACCGAAGCAGTCGCGTTTGAACTGGCTCCTTTGCTGGCTGCACACACACAATACACAATGCAGAATGTACAAAAAAAGAATATTGTACACACAGCGTAAAAGCATGGTACAATGTTTAATTAAAGTGCCGCTCAATGATGAGTTCCCATTATCTTGTGGAACGAAACAAGCTTGTCAGGAGTAACTACTATGTCTTGCTGTCGTGGAGTGTGGCTGGTGAACTGTTCGTGCTGGTGTCTGCAAGCAAGCGTCGTGTGTGTGTGTGGGGGGGGGGGTGGTTTCGTCTGGCCGAAAAAACCCTACTACTTCTACTATGAATGGACGGACCAAATGAAGATGACATCAT
>NC_088646.1:18092779-18182779 GCF_964019385.1 Sycon ciliatum
ACACACACACACACACACACACACACACACACACACACACACACACACACACGCGCACACTCACAGACACACAGACACACACACACACGGCCGGGTTTGTACTTTACTGTCTTCATGCTGTATGCACTATCAGCATGTTGTGCGTCTGATATGAGCTGTTTTGAGAAATAGATTAGACATGAGCAACAACACAGTACTGTAAGACCAGTAATGTTAGCGAACATTTAATTTGCCGGTTTTGAGACAGAATTCGTTAGAATTTCACCTCACTAACCCACAAAATCCAGAGATCGCTAAATTGGCGTTAAAATACCTGGTCTTTCAGACACCTGTAGAAGTAAAACACAGGGATGAGCACAATACCAACCATGATATGTCCAGGATGGAGTTGGAGAACAAGTCGTGAAGCACAACAAGCGGCCGCCGATAGCATGTCAGCTGTGTACAGGTCCAAACATACGCACGTGTGTACACACCCACCCACAGCACGCAGAGGTAGACAAGATCGGAAACACTTTGTTAACAGAAAGCCGGCGTTAAGTTAGTGATGCTACACAAGCTACAAAGCTCAATACACTCTGCTAGCAATTAGTTGAACATGGAGAGTGCCTTTTAGAATACACTGTACTATTAGCCATTCTCTATCAACTACTAATACATGCTTGGAAAAGACTTACCCAGATAGACAAGGTACGATCTCGACTACCAACAGCACAGCACGTATACTGCAAGAAGAGCACACAGAACAACAATACACACTCATAATTCAACCATGCCATGCAACACAGTGTGCAAAAATGCAATGCATTTTTGGATCCGGAAAACTGGTTTACCGAAATTTTCGCGCTACCGAACCGTTGATTTTTGGGAAATACTGAAAATTCGCGGTTTTACAGTAGTTATATCCGTATTCCCAGTCATCAAGGTTCAATTTACTTGAATTTAGTCTTGGCTCTAATGCATTCTTATCATGATAAAAGAACTTTCTCGTGTCTGCTCAGGCCGGCTGAGTTTCCTCGTGCAACAGTTGTGCTGAGTTTGAGATGCTCACAAAGTCCTATGCAGAGTTTGTTCATGCACTGTAAAGGCAGAAATTTTCAGTGGTGTAATATTTCGGTATTCTCCAAAAATCGGCGGTTTGGTTGTAGCGTACCTGTCCGCATATTCTTGTGCTGCATTATGTCATGATGCACGTTCCACGCTCCCGTTGCCGCATACGGGAGTGAGGCTACATATTTGTACATGTACGGTACAACCTTTCTTGCGCCAGCCGTCTCCTTCTATGACCATTCCTTGCTGAGAAAAAGTAGTTCGTTCTCTCATGGTCTGCTGACCGCCATTGCTGGCCATTCATCATCCTTTTTCCCCTTTCCTGTTTGTAATTATAATGTAATAATGTGGTAGCTTAATCGTAGTGTGGTGTGGAGGCTGAACGCGGACTTAGGCTACGGACGTCGCAGAACACGTGGTGTTTTAGGAGCACCAGACATCTAATTTTCCTAAACGGTGGAGAGAAATTTTCGGTTAACTCGTTTTCCAGGTAAGCGTACTAGTACTGGTACTGACACTTTCGGTGGGTTTTATTTTCGGTAAAAAAATTCGGCATCGAAGTTACCGAAAATAAAACACCGCCAAAAATGTCTGTTTGTTCTTGTGCGGTGATCTGTTTTCAAGCATCGTCCACACTGCTCTTACTGGGAATACACTCTTAAAGGCTCATTTTCTGTCTTCACTGCATAAGATTTCGTGGAATTTGTGGAACAAATCTGTTCAAAAGTGAACTGATCCCCACACTCACAGTATGTAGAAAACAGAGAGCTTTAAAGACCACCAAACCAGGGAAACACGGCCATGGTAACAACGAGACAGCACAACCTTACCGTGCCACCATCTCGCTTCAGCAGCTTTGGACAGAATGACTGCATAGAAACAACACGAAACGGCAACATAACAAAAGTACAATGATGAGAGAGATGCACGTGACAGTTAGTTACTGCAGTAGCAAATACATGTACACGTAGCAAAAAAAAAACACATGCATACATGCACACATACTGTACGGATGCAAGCGCCCAACCACCCACGCACACATACACACAAGCATACATGGACGCACGCACACATGCACACAGACACACACAGACACACAGACACACACTCACACACACACACCAACACACACACAACAAGGACAGTGCACTCACCACAACTTCTACAGCTTTGCGATGGCCGACAAAGTCCATGCACGCTTTCCAACTGCCCCTCTCCACAATCTTGGCAACAGGGCCATCATTGTTCAAAGCGTGTGTGGACACAACATACTGTCCGTCTGGGGACCACCTTCAACAAACAGAGACAATGAATATGGGGAGACATGAGAATGTAAGTTCAATCCACAAATGAACACTTCAATGGTACGTGTATAATCAATAGGCATATGAAACAACAGTACACAGTAGAATGTGTTGTAACTAGTTACAAGCAATGCAGGTACACTGTACTAGTAAGATTGTAAGTAACAATAGAATCTCTCCATATTGGCCTATATTCCTTGGCCACCGGAAGGTGAAATAAATAAACGAGAGAGCTTGGAAGCTCAGGGCCCTACGCTATGCTTTTTTGCCTTGATAACCTAGACAAAAAAAAGCATAGGGATGTTATAAATTCTTTAAAAAATTCCTTTTTTTTAAGACATAACCTGGGATTCGAACCCGCACTATCGCGCCCTGCATGCATCCCCCGGTCTTTAAAAAATTCCTTTTTTTAAGACATAACCTGGGATTCGAACCCGCACTATCGCGCCCTGCATGCACTTTTCTTCTTCTTTTTCTTTTACCTCGAATGGTTCTTTACCATCTGTATCACAATTTGTGGGTTCAGCAATACAGGATGTGACCAGTAAGTAACAGTAGAATGTGTTGTACAAGCAATGTAGGTACTAGTAACAGTAGAGTATGTTCTCAACCTACCCCAAGCGAAGGACATGTGTTACAGCACCGACCTAGACGTACGCGTGCACACGCACGCACGCACACACACACATGCACACACACACACACACACACACACACACACACACACACACACACACACACACACACACACACACACATGCACACACACACACACACACACACACACACACACACACACACACACACACACACACACACACACACACACACACACATGCACACACGCACGCACACACACACACACACACACACGCACGCACACACACACACACACACACACGCACATGCACACACACACACACACACACATCCATGAGCAACAAACAGAACAGGGAAAGAAAGCCATCAGGAAGAGAGTACAATAAGAGCTCAACACCAGTACAGAGGAATTTCGGCGAAGGCAACATAGTCATGAGCACCACTTTGTGATACGGTATACACATAGACACCTGCAAGCACCTGCAAGTACATGTATATGACTGCATATTCGTAACACTTACTTTGTCAAAAGGACCACGGATAGAAGATTCTTCTTTCCAGTCCGATGTTCTCCACACGCGAAGAGATTTATCATCAGACTTTACAAGAATGCACACAGAACAGCAGCTAGAGTTAAACAACCACAGTAGAAAAACAACCAAGAATTGGACGATCTGAAATCACTTTCTTTTTTAAATTGCTGAAGTTACCTGTAATGGGGGCCTGGGGCCGAGGGTGGCTGGCTGAGCTCTGCGCAATATACACGTACATTGTTATTGGCAGTACAAGCATGGGACTGCATGGGACTGCATGCACCTACGCATGCATCGACGAGCGTTTGACAAGTCACAAATCGAATTTTATTCAACTCCCATTTGGAACGAACCTAGTCGAACGTTCTAAAATTCGTTTCGCCCCTAATAGTAAATTTAGTAATGTTCGACAACATCGATGATGATAATGATGATGACAATGGCGACGATGATAACAACAACAGCAGCAGCAGCAGCAACAGCAACAGCAACAGTAGCAGCAACAACAACAACAACAACAACAACAACAACAACAACAACAACAACAACAACAACAACAGCAGCAGCAGCAGCAGCAGCAGCAAGAACAGCAGCAGCAGCAGCAGCAACAACAACAGCAGTAGCAGCAGCAGCAGCAGCAGCAACACCAACGTACCTGGGATATCGCGTACACTACAGTACACATGCTCCTGTTGCCCATGCATGCGCTACATCTTATCAGAGTTGCACTGTATCTTGTATCAATTCATGAAAACAAACCTGCCATCCCACATACAGTAAAACCTGTGACTAACGACCACCCATTGCGGCCACAGAAAGCAGTCTTTAGCGGCAGGTGGTCCTTAGTCAGAGGTTTGCACCGCACAACCATTATATGACTGTGAGATTGTCCGTGCCTGGCGAAGTGGTCTGTAGTGCCAGGCTGGTCGCTAGTCACGGTGGTCTTTAGTTACAGGTTTTACTGTACTTGTAGTGGGAGGTGATGGTCATTAAAAGCATTCAAAAGCAATACCATACAAGAGATATGACTCATATGAGCCAACAGCCCCCCCCCCCCCCCCCAGAAATTATGCACATACACGTTCTACTTATCAGGACTCAGCATCAGCAAAACACTCCCACAGACATTCTTACCTGCGATGCGAGGTACTTGCCGATAGGATCCCAAGAAACACCTTTCACCATACCAGTGTGATTGCTAATTGTAGCCTTCACCTCTGAAAACACACACACATACACATAAATACAACACACACACACACACACACACACACACACACACACACACACACACACACACACACACACACACACACACACACACACACACACACACACACACACACACACACACACACACACACACACACACACACACACACACACACACACACACACACACACACACACACACACACACACACACACACACACACACACACACACACACACACACACACACACACACACACACACACACATGCACAGACACAGACAGACAGACAAACAGACACAGACATAGATGCAGACACAGATACACACACACACACACACACACACACACACACACACACACACACACACACGCACACGCACACGCACACGCACACACACACACGCACACACACACACGCACACGCACACATACACAGATTCTATTTTGATTCAGCCCAAGATCCTCACTGGCCATCACCAGGAATGACCTTTCAAGCTAAAACTATATCAACGACATGAGGCAATGGCCTCAGAAATTACACGCTCTTATGTACCAAGCATGAGTACATGAACGTACACACATTTCGCATAGAAAGTGATAGTGGGTGTAGAGTAGACAAACAGCGAGACTGACACGACAGCAAACTAACCAGGAGTCGAGGAGAAACTGTCGACGTTCCATATGACGATGGTGTTGTCCACGCTGCTGGTGGCCAAGTAACTGTCATCGGGAGACCAAGCCAAGTCCAGGACGTCTGCATACAGACAGCAGCAGGACAGAGCACAACGAGAGACAATCTCTTCTCCAGCAAACGTTCTAAACGTTTCACACAGACCATACCCTGACCATGAAATGGAGAGCGTTAGAGTGAGCAGTTGTTCTGCTGACTGCTTGGGATACTACACACTGTACAGTACTGCTCAATGGTATCCGATCCCATGAGTTTAAAGGCAGTTTGCGACAGTTAGCGCCATGTTGGATTTCCGAATTTTTTTCTGGAAAATAATTTAGGAGTCATCTCAAAAAGGTTTCATGCAGTGTGCCGACCAGCTCAATCGATGCCTTTCGGAGTGGAATAATGGGACGCGATCGCGCGCGATCAAATAAGTTTAAACTCGTGCTTGAGTCGAGACAAGTTGAGTTGAAGTTTAAAATGATTTTGAGGAAGAAGCTCAGCCACTAGTGCACTGGAGGACTGGTTTTGACATTGGCGGCTTTTGGATAGCTTGGTTCTCCTGCTGACGTGTCGTGGAGATGAAGACGCGGCAGAGCAATCCGTCACCCACAACTCGGCCTCGCATTTTGCGTACTGGTCGATTCAAGAAGTCGAGGAGGGGACGTTTCGCCTAAGTCAAAACGATCGATCGAGTTCCTGAAAAACGGAAAGGGCGATCTCCGACACCAACGCCATTGGATTAGACTCCTGCGAAGAGGTCGTTCAGTGTCCCTCTTCATGGTCCACGGATTGTTCATCTCAGGTCTCTGGCTGTGGAGTTGTCTGCGCACTGGTGTTGAGCAGTTATTGTACTGTCACTTGATATTGCCAAAATTTGTATAAACCATACGGTTCAATACACACTTTTCCTTACACACAATTGCAATGCACCCTGCAAATTATACTCATTTGCAATACTGATAGACCTTCAGTCCGCAATTGCTACTTGACCTCATGTTTAGATTTTCTCGCACCCTGCTCGAGACGATAATACTCGCGTGCATGTGGTTCATTCCTACAGGTCAACAATATAGTATACACTAGATTACAACATTACACAACATTTTTTACCACAAGCCTCTCTTGGTGCTACCAGCGTTTTAGCACCAGCTTGTATAGAAAATTTGACCAGAAGTGGTTCGCTATAAATTGCGTTCTTTTGATTCACACTCCTCACTCTGATGATCCATTTTTTTGGTGAAACCGGTCAGTTGTGTGAAAACACACCCGTAATCAAATATGTGCTCTGTACTGTGTCGGTGGATTTGCATGACCAATTAGGTTATGTTTGACCAATTAGATTATGTTTGACCAATTAGATATGTTTGACCAATTAGATTATGTTTGACCAATTAGATTATGTTTGACCAATTAGATTATGTTTCTCCCGCACCACCCTCAGTACGTCCTATAAAATATGACTAAGACTCTCGGCATTTCGAAGGGTACCAAGCGCCGACGGCCTGAAGACCACTCTGCTGAAGATGATGACCCTGAAGAAGACGACACCTCTCCAAAAGAGAACACTGAAGCCACTGAAGCCATTGCAGCCGATGAAGAAGCCGACGTCGACCCTCCTCATTCAATCATGTCTGGCACTGATGCCCTGCCATCGACAGAAGTTGAGCGGTACGCAAATTCAATTGTGAATCGATTGTTTACTAGCCGAAAGGTCATATGCGAAGAAGAGATTAAACTATCCACCTGGTCGTTAGCATTGACTACTGAGAATTTTCCTGAATTTCTAAGAAAGAAATTTGTGAAAGAATCACCTGCTGCAGCATTAATCAAATCGGTCGAGTTTGCTTCTACCCAAGTTGACACGCATACCGATAAGCCAGCTAACGCAAATGGTCTGCTTCAGAAATGTCACGAGGATTTCAAATTGCTATTAGAAACTCTCAACGATAATCCGGATACAGGAGATATGGCCAATCTTAATATGAACTGCTTCAAATTCCTTGTGGCCGTAAGAACATCGAATGATATTACGCGTAGTCATGAAGGTCTCAGGTCTCTGGCTGTGGGGTTGTCTGCGTGCCAGAATCCTGGATGTGGCAAACCTCTTGCTCTCATTGATTGCGTTCAAGAGAAGAGATATAGCCTGGGCAGCGTATTTATCATTCCGTGTCAGCAGTCTGAGATGGAGAATTATGTAGATACTGATAGCCGTGTAACTGCTCAACACCCTGGCCCCCGTGCTTTCACAAGCAACACCAAAGCTGCTTTCAAGTTTGGGTAAGTGTGGTTTTTCAATCAGTCAGATGCTCCAACCATGCAGCTGTCTCCGTCAACACCGACGAAGTATTGGCGGAGACTGCAAGAGGGCTTTGATGTGCCAGATACACAGTATCCAGTATTCTAGTTCTTCAGGAAGTACAACTGTTGTTTCTGAACCTGTGCTTCATGCCACTGATGTCCCCCTCCCATCACTGTGTCAGAGCCTGCTGTTGATAACAACAATGATCCCAACTTAACAGTTGGTTTGAGAGTCTCCTATGACTGTGGCTGGGCAAAGCGCGGCAGGGCCGTGAACTCACTCACAGGTGTTGGTGACAACATCGGCACAGAAACTGGCAAGGTCATTGGCTACGCCAAGAAGAACAAGCGGTGCATCACCCGTGATGTTGCCCAACGACTTGCCCCTCCCATCACTGTGTCAGAGCCTGCTGTTGATAACAACAATGATCCCAACTTAACAGTTGGTTTGAGAGTCTCCTATAATGACTGTCGCTGGGTAAAGCGTGGCAGGGCCATGAATTCGCTCACAGGTGTTGGTGTCAACATCGGCACAGAAACTGGCAAGGTCATTGGCTACGCCACGAAGAACAAGCGGTGCATCACCCGTGATGTTGCCCAACGACTTGGCCGGCCAGCTAGCAAACATGACTGCCGCTGTAATCATACAGGTAAAGGTTTTCCTATTCCCTGACACACATAATAATTGTGCTAAATGAATACACTTCTGGCATGCGTCCAGCAATATGCTTCTGTAAGTAACCCCCTGTGGCACAGTGCTACACTTCAAGTCTTGTGTCGCGCACCATAACACCATCACTTCAGTCAGCATGTGGACACGTTCTACCACACATAGTTGAAGAACAAGAGGACTAATGTTGTCTGTTTCGCTCCAACATGTCAGCTTTCATTGTAGTTTGATATGGAGCTGTGGTTTCTAAACGCTATCACAGCTACATGTTACGATGTATCATAACCAAGTATCAACACGAGCGTGAAATCATGAAGAAAAAGTACCTAACGATGATGCGTGCACCCAGGGTTTTTCGGCAAATTCACTATTTCAACTACTCCATCCTTATTTTTCTGACAGCCAAGGGCTCTATAAAGTTTATGCAACACCTAACAGCCAAATATCCAATAAGTTACGACCAAAGCAGCAGCAGAGAAGTACGAGCAATATCCAACATACCGTATGTCAGCGCCTTTAACATGGCCTTATATTCGAAACACCACTGCTTTCCTAGCTATTTTAGATGCAAAATGACTCACCCACTACGCCATGCCATCAAAGTCAAAGTCCACACAGAAATTTCAATCCAAATCCACTTGTTCACCCTTCCTGCTCGGCTGTAAGTTTGTTAGTATAGTACTTATTCCTTCATTTTACACAACATACTTCAAATGTCATTAATTTATGACGCCCTGGCTATATAACTGAGACTGGTTTTATAATCGATTATACCTCCATGGCTGCGGACATACGGTACGCGAATTTAGCAAATTTAGCATAATTTTGAAATTTGTTTGGATTTTTTCCAGAATATGCCAGGTGACCCCTATTTTCACCCCGTGGTAGACCTGTTACAACCCACTTATAGGAAGTAGTCGAAGTATCCACATATGGGGCAAACTCACAAAGTTGCAAAAATATCCAAAGTTTTTGCGTCTTTTTGTTCTTCTCCAGGACATGGACGACCTAGACCCCATTGTCGACAAAAGTGTACATTTTTTGGTGTTGATATCATCTTAGGCTGTGATCGTTTCGTCGGATCCGGATCAAGATCCAGATCCCAGATCCGCTGGATCCCTCAGAATCAACCGATTAGATTTGGAACACACTGCTACCGTGACTATGCCAAGGTAGAAAAACCACGGTCGAAAGTTACTCCAGGTTCGTACTAAGTCGTACTCAGATCATCCGCATGGTATGCTGCAAAGCTTTTCCACGCGTACGTGAACTAAATGCGTATAACAATGATTGTTACCCCCCACACACGTGCAACCGTCATGCTTGGCAAAAATGAATCCGTTGGATCCAGTCAACCCTGCTCCCGGGGCAGGGTTGCGCGGATCCAAACCCGAGGGATCTGGATCGGGATTCGACCAATTGATCACTGCAGATCCAGTGGATCCGATGGACCTGGATCTGGATCCGACCAAACGATCACGGCCATAGTCAATACCTCGAACAGTCCGTATCATGTTTATGTCATATTTTCTGTCCTAACTGATGTTATGGACGATTTCTCATCATTTTTGGGAGTTTGCGTTATTTTGTGTTAGGCCGAGTAAAAAAAATTACTAGATGATCGTCCTTTTTTTTGGAAAAATCGGGGAGGGCGGGAGGATTTTATTTTTATTTTTTTACTTTTTACCCTCTCATGCACACAGTGTACACAACAACATCAAGGTTTTTTTTCTCTTTTTTTCTTTTTTTTTCTTTTTTTCTTTTTCTTTCTTCAGCAGATCGATACTGACGTTGTGATATACTAGTAGTATGTGGTCCATATAGTAAAGAAAGTATTAAACAAAGCGTGCACATGTTTCCTGCATCCGCGATCGGTAAAAAACCAACGATTTCGGCAAAAACTCACGATTTAAAAAATAAAATATTTCTTGGGGCGCTGACAAAAACTGGGGCGGACGGGGACGATCATCTAGCTTTTTTTTTTACTTGGCCTTATCAAGGGAAATTGTGTTTTCGGCACGACCTATTTGGGCAATTGAAAAACTGATGTTACATAGCGAAAATAAAAGACTGTACCTATGCAAACCTGTTGAAACTAGATTTGGGTCTAGCTGTCCCGAACTACCGTAAGCACGTGCCGGGCGCCGTGCAGAACAGACCTGCGAACACTGGGATGTGAAATTGTCCAGGGCACGAACTAGACTCACAAGATCGGATTTCATTGAGCAGCACAGTAGTATCACAATTTTGAAAGAGAGTCAGTCACAAATCAGAACACCCCAGCTAGCATACCGTACCTCCACCGTGTCGTCGCAGAATGTGGGCACAACTCCAGATCTCGGCTTGGTTGCCTCTCCCACTACGGAGAGAACATCAGCATACGGAAAGCGCGCGCGCGCGCACACACACACACACACACACACACACACACACACACGTGCACGCACGCACACACACACACATACAAAACCCATAGTAATGTACCCACTGCTTGCAGATAGGATAAAACACCCCTTGTACAAGCATGTACAAGCATTGTACAAGCATGTATTTGTTGGTGCAGATCACAATTGCACAACCGTACGGAACTAAGATTGGGCTTGCTGTGATCCACACCAGAATCTCTATCGGCCGGGTGAAATAATCCTTGCAGTACGGGAGATTTACTGCAAGAACTTTGGAAATCGGCCGCACGCCAACCAACAAGATTGAACGTTGCTATAATGGACAGAACTCTATTACATTGCAGTACTATTTCCGGAAGGAAGCAGAGAGAAAAAGCAGCATGCCACAAGGAGAGCATGTGCACTCATGAGCCCTCGCTTTGCGTTGTCTTGCTCCGTGTGTTGGAAGTTCCTGGCCAACAGTGGGTCTACAGTGTTCGTTCATGAGCGGCCGGTTTTCCGTTATGTTGGCCCCGTGGACCGTGGAAGCTCCCCATCGCCTGCGCCTCATAGCAAATCTCCACGGAACCCGTGCGCTGGCACGGGGCACCGAAGCCACTCGTCATCCGTCACCACGTGACTTAGTAAATAGAACAGTGTACACATTACACAATCTGTGCATGCTGTGACCAACGCCTGGCAGCCAGAGTAGGCAGTATGATAGCTGTACACGCCAGCCGCGCTAAATTCCAACTGCTAGCACTAACCTGAAATTCCAGATCATGACATCATTATCATCCGAGCCCGATGCAAGGTACTTCCCCTTGTTCGACCAGCGCACACAGTTTACACATGCTGCAAAAAAAAACATGAAACAGAGAGAGCTTATGGTACATGTGGCTTGTTATTTTATTCAGGGGTTTTGTACATGTGCAAGGGATGTGCAAGGAATGGATCACTACGCATTAGTTTTCACACATGGTCAGAAAAAGGATATATGGCATGACAACGTTTCAGGTAATAAGCACAAAGAAGAATGTCCATCCAATCACCAAGTATGTTCAACCAACAGCCACAGGGACATGGTTGAACAGCACAGTGATCAGAACGAGAAATTCTATTGGCCGGGTGAAATAGTCCCTGCAGCACAGAGGAAATCACTGCAGGAACTTTGGAAATCGGCCACAACACCAACAAGCATAAACTAGATAGAAAAAAGTTTTTGTCACTGCAGAGCTAGATTCGAACCAGAAATCAGAAACATGGCAAGCCAAGTTCATATACCAATACACTAACCAGGACCTTATGAATAATGCCACCAAAACTGCACCTTGAGCTAACAATGAATATCACATAACCCTATGCAGGATACCGGTACTGTAATTTCACAATTTTCGGTGTACTTTTATTTTTGGTACTTTCGGTGCGTCTGTTTCATACCTAAAATTTCAATACACCAAACAAACACTAACACACATAATCCAATAGGGAACTGCTTCTCTGTACCTACAATTTCTGTTCACCTAACCTGGTCTTTAGCCCTCATACCGAAAATATTGAGCACCTAAAATTTCTGACATTAGAGTAAACACATAGCACCAAACCAAACATACACAAGTGGTTGGTCATGGAACACAGGAGCTTGGGCACTTTCTGGTCATTCTCAGACTTTGCCGAGACGACCGGCTGCATGTTCCACACGGCCACATAGCCGGAGTCATTTCCTGCAAGAAGAGATACATGTACACAGCACCCAGGGACAGTGCAACATACACATGAACACACACACACACATGAACACATGCATCAAGAAATAAGAAAACAACATGATTGTGATCGGCAGAGTACTATAACGTTAGTAGCCGCTCGCAATACTACTTACTAGTAGAATACTGTACAAAACACCATAAAGTCGTATATCCGTATGCCCCATGCCATCACCAGCGCACGTTCACCACTTGTACACATATCAGCATAGCATGTCCCAAACAGGTGCACGTGTATGCATACAGACCCCCCCCCCCCATACACACAGAAGCACGGGCATGCGCGCACACACGCACACTGTCTGATTAGGCTTTCCCTCTCAAGCACACCAGGCAGTAAGCGGGGACCTAAAGCGTAGGACTCGGCACGTAAATCTGTGCATTGTGCTGCATGTGAGGTGCTCTAACATACTCTGAAGTAAGATGGGAGGAAATGTTAGAATAGCTACGATTCGAAAGTGATGGCGCTACACATGTTGTTGTTCAAATGGTGTTGTTGTTGTTGTTGTTGTTGTACAAGTACCAACTTCTTAAAGGACACGTTTCGTTAGCAACACAATAATGCAGAAGATATCAATGCACAGGGCAAGTGGGAGCCACCAGAATGCATTGAACGCATGTAGCATGGCCTTAACACTCATACATGTACTTCTGAGAGGAAACAGTTGCTGTCGTATTTAAATAATTAAAACATTCATTTCGACAATTTCAAATTCCAAATGACACCACAATATTCTGTGCTAGCATGTCATCTTACCCTGGCCTCCAGTGGCAAATCTGGAGCCATCAGGATGAATATGTACGGAAAATACTGGCTTGCCTAAGTGGAAGTACACGAACACAAAGTGTGACCCAGATGTTCAGTACTCTTTTGATAGTTCAATTCATACAGGTGAAAAGTATCCAAACGTTTACCATCATGCGACACCCAGGTAGGCTTCAGCAGCTTCATTGCGTAACATGCGGCGATAGGATTCTGATAAAGGCACAACCACTGGTCACACAACAATCACTGAAGTACAGGCGAATATTTGTACTACTCGGATCATTTTACATTTCGAGAATTGACTTCGGTCGGAGCTATTTCTACTCGTACTCGGGGGTTTGATTTTGAGCCTTTGACACATCCACGCGCACGGCACGGACGCCACACGTACACGCATGCACATCTAAAAATTAATTAATCGGCACATATGTACAAAATCCTGGTGCAGACGTCAGTTTTTAGTACTGTGACATCACCCTGCTTTTTCAAACTTTTTTCTAAAATTAATATTAATTTTTGTGAACGAATCGTGGATTTTACCTGTCGCTTGTATTGGAAATGATTTGAGTACTCGTAGATCTACGAGAGTCGTTGCTGTTTGCATGGTTTGTGCGAGGGTTTCGTGATGTTGATCTCACGGGATCAGGAATCTTCAGGATGCCAACCCAGGCCAGGGAGCGTACAGGGTAGGGCTGGCTAGCTCCCTGCACCTGTACCTGGTCAACCCGAAAGCTTTTTACATGTCCGCACATGCGAACAGCCTCTGTTGACCGTGGTTGACGACTCTCTTTGTATTTTGGCAGAATAATAGTACTGTACTGTAGACGCTAGATATTATTGCAGCTAGATCATAATAGACCTATCAAGAATCCGTATTACTAGTACAGTGTAGCAAGAGTACCGGTCTTTGTACTCTTGAGAGTCTTGCGCAAACATGACAAGATTTCGTAACCAGGGCCTCAGAGTCAGACAGAAGGGAGCCGTGAAAAGTCAAAACTCATCAAAAGGCTGTACAGTGTGTAGCTGTCTCGATGGACAGGTCCTTTTATCCTTGGACAACAAAGGACACACAAAACACCTGTCAAGTACAGTGTCAACTGCGGACCTGGTTGGCAATGATGCTGCATAGTGCATACTGCATGCATTCAGCGCCTGTGTATGTTTGTACTATACTACTGTAGTGCATGCAAGTGTTGGCAAAAAACACCGTACATTTCAAAGTTTGGAGTTGCGCAAATGCACTTTTCACTATTGAAGAGGACACGACACATTTTGGGGTTCACTCCGCGCCCGAGTCGTGGATCTGCGTGTAAAAACCAAAAACCTTTCACAATTTTCAGTACAGTGCATTTGTGTTTCTTCTCTTCCATAAAAGTTACCTTAGCTTTGTGTGTTGAGAGCTTGCTTGCACGAGACAATGGCGACCCTTACGTCTACTGGCACCTGGTTGAGCGATGAGCAAAAGCAAGCTCTTCGTCAGACCGCAGAAGCCATCGTGGCTGATGGCAAGGGCATTCTTGCTGCAGATGAGAGTGTTGGAACCATGGGAAAGCGTCTCTCTCAAGTAAACCTGGAAAACACCGATGACAATCGTCGCAAATTCCGTCAGCTGCTCTTCACTTCGGACAAAGAAATCGGAAAATACCTTGGTGGATGCATTCTTTTCCACGAGACCCTCTACCAGAAGGCTGACGATGGCACTCCATTTGTGAAACTGTTGAACGACCTTGGAATCATTCCTGGCATCAAGGTTGACAAAGGTGTTGTGCCTCTGGCTGGTACACAGGGCGAGAGTACGACCCAGGGTATGGACGACCTTGGCAAGCGTTGTGCCCAGTACTACGCCGATGGATGCCGCTTTGCCAAGTGGCGTTGTGTGCTGAAGATCGGTGAGCACCAGCCCAGTCCTCTGGCTATTCTGGAGAACGCCAATGTGCTGGCACGCTACGCCAGCACGTGCCAGCAGAACGGCATCGTGCCCATTGTTGAGCCGGAAGTGCTGATGGACGGAGCTCACAACCTTGCCCGATGCCAGGCGGTGACCGAAAAGGTGCTGGCTGCCACCTACAAGGCGCTGAGTGATCACAATGTGTACCTGGAGGGTACCCTCCTCAAGCCAAACATGTGCCTGCCCGGTCAGGGCTGCGAGGAGAAGTCCACTGCAGAGCAGATCGGCGAGGCCACAGTCACGACATTCCGTCGCACTCTGCCTGCTGCCGTTCCCGGCGTGACCTTCCTCTCCGGTGGCCAGTCCGAAGAGGAGGCATCGATCAACCTGAACGCTATCAACGTGTACGCCAACAAGTGCGCCGAGAAGAGGCCATGGAAGCTGAGCTTCTCCTACGGCCGTGCCCTCCAGTACAGCACCATCATGGCGTGGCAGGGCAAGGACGAGAACATCAAGGCCGCTCAGGACGTCCTGCTCAACCGTGCAAAGGCTAACTGGGCGGCATCCCAGGCCAAATTCGCTGCCTCCGGAGCAGGCGCAGCCCAGGACAGCCTCTTCGTTGCCAACCACCAGTATTAGACCCAAATATCTCTTTACCTCATCATTATGATTGCGTTTCACACCGCCTGGTCACCATGGCGATTGCCATGTTTCCACTGATTTCAATGCTACTGTTTTCAATATCACTTCTATGCATGTTTCAACCAAGTTTTTGACGATTTCCGTATTACGATGTAGCTCTGTTTTAATTTCACTCGTAGATAGCTCCGAGCGATTATCATTATGATTCTAGTTATCCTCATCCATGTGGTCAGAAATACTTTCTTCTCCATATATCTCTGGACTTGCTTGGACTCGTCACAGCGTAGTTCTGACATCGATCTTACGGAGTTGTGCCAATGTAGCGGGGGGGGGGGGGGGGGGTGGGGGGGGGGGGAAGAGTTGTTTTTGGTCATGTACTTGGTGACTATTTCCGTAGTTGATCTGCTGCAACACACAGTCAGGGATTTAAAGAAAAGAAAAAACAATCACTCAGTGACTCTGTATGCCCAATGATACCGTCTTATAGTCAATGGTGGGAGCGATCGTAGACATTTCTACAAATTTGTGTAGGCAGGGAATCCCTGCTTGTCTGTCCCCATGAATTGAATACTTCACTGTTCAGAATCTATGGGTGACAGGCTAGTAAGCAGTCTACCGGTATGCAGTACCGAAGAGGCAATGATCCTCAGCTCTTCAAGTACATCATGCTGTTGCAGTGTTGGTACAGCATTCTCATTTCCTAATGTCTCATGCATGCTCAGCTGCTACATCCAAAAGCCAGGGATACCAGAAGCACATCTTCACATTATTGACAGAAGACTTTCAATAGATGGCGTGGCGAGCAACAGGTCAGATTTAGCCGCAACTCTGGCCGCCAGAGGTGTAGGTACGATGTACAGAAAACAATGATCATAAATATCATGAATGATTCACTAGAACAGTTGTAGCGGCGCGTCTTCTTCTCAAGGCTGTGAAAAGAATGAGCCTGTACAGCACCGCATGTACACGATGGGCCAGTGCGTTCTAGCAGTGCAGCTTTATATACAACAGCAGCAGCAGCAGCAGAAATACGTTCAGCAGTGTCAGCTTGTATGTACATGTCACATTGCACCGCAATAAAACACTTCAAAGAGAAGTGCTGCTGTACAAGGAGAGTCATACATATGGGAGAGAGGGATATGAGCATATGACACAAGCAAGTGAAGTTCCATTCCAAAACATAGCAAACAACACATCTAACTCATAGTCGGTAGAAAAAATAAAATAAATAATATTGAAAACGAGACGATCTTTTTCAGGGATAAATTCCTAGGGTAAAATAAAAGAGATAGAGAGATAGATAGATAGAGAGAGATAGAGAGAGAGAGAGAGAGAGAGAGAGAGAGAGAGAGAGAGAGAGAGAGAGAGAGAGAGAGAGAGAGAGAGAGAGAGAGAGCTGCCTATTGCTCAAGTACTAGTTGTGTGCATATGGTTCTACAAAAGGTTAGAGTAGCAATCTATGAAAAAAAAACGGGCGCCTGCAGGGAACTAAAACCTAAGCGGGAGAGACAGATAAAGAGAGAGAGAGAGAGAGAGAGAGAGAGAGAGAGAGAGAGAGAGAGAGAGAGAAAGAGAGAGGGAGGGAGAGAGAGAGAGAGAGAGAGAGAGAGAGAGAGAGAGAGAGAGAGAGAGAGAGAGAGAGAGAGAGAGAAAGAGAAAGAGAAAGAGAGAGAGAGAGAGAGAGAGAGAGAGAGAGAGAGAGAGAGAGAAAGAAAAAGAGAGAGAGAGAGAGAGAGAGAGAGAGAGAGGCAATAAGAAGCATCTTGATGTATTACAGGCCGCTTCTCTTTCTGTGCTAAGCCTTGGTTGGGTCAGACGGGAGATCTCCACACTGTAATTAGGACATGTACTTCATGGTTAGCTCATAGGCTAAGAATAGGGCTCCATTGGCAGGGAAAGACCGAATTACTGTCGGCATCAGTCCCCTGTACAGAGCACTGACTCCTGAAAGTGGAATACACACAATAAACATCACAAGTCAGCAAGACATACTAGAACAGCAAAGAAAATGAGATGCCAGAGATCTCAAACAGGCAATGCCACCCACAGCCATCACTTGTAACAACCACACAGGTCAATTCAGGGAATGTTGAATCACATCCTGGCATCATTACTAGAGAGTAGATGGGAGACTTATCGCCGACGTTCAACATAGAACATACGGTAGCTATATCACTGACCTTCATTTCTCAGAATAGTCCTGAAGCCGGTAAGGAAGGACACAGAGCGAACACCGCTGGCATCCACCTGAGGGGACAACGCGTACAAACACACAGCCAAAGTATGATAGCTAGCCTTCTGCCGGCATTCTCAAGGTCAACACCCGAGAGCAGCACACGGCTGGATTGCAAGAACGACAGCACGTGCATCAAGCCATCAACGAAACACCCTCCAAAGGAGGCAAGACAAAACTATCGCAAGAACTGCCACGGTCAAGTCAGCTAACCTGCTGTCGACTTTTGACAACGTCAGCTGGGAAAGTGCCAATCCAGAAGCAGGCTCCGCCACAGCCCCCGGCCAGAACTACGACCAGTGGATCTGCAAGTCACACAAACAAGAGACCATAGCAAATCCAGCGTGTACGTGGAATCGAGTGGTTTTACATCTCCAGGTCACATGACCATACGGGACGTTTTACATCTACAGGTCACATGACCATACAGGGCGTTTTACATCTACAGGTCACATGACCATACAGGACGTTTTACATCTACGGGTCACATGACCATACGGGACAGCCATGTTGGTTCCACCGTCCACACACCATGATCATGTTCCACACAAATCCAGTCACATGACACAGATGTGAAATGGGATAATTCACTCTTCAGATGGCTAGTGAGGATAAGTGGAATGTGCACATTATTTTTAAATAAACATGTCCTAAACGCAAATACAATACATGGCATAATTGATCAGTCAGAAAGGATCATGAAGAGTAGGAGAGGAGAGATGGAGAATGAGATTGAGAAAGAGAGAGTCCAAGCAAGAGATCGGCAGAATCACTCTCATCCATAGCAACAAGAGAACGCCAACAATGTCCAGGCAATAGGCCTAGAGCCTCTGGGTAATCCTTAAAAGTACAATACCGGTAAATACAAAATACAAATAGCTTCACTACTCACGCTTATCATCTCGGTTCGTGCTCAGAAAACGGCGCGTCATCTCGTATCCGCCAAAGAAGAAGAAGTAGCCTGGGATCTCACGAACCCACGTGCTTGTCAAGCCCCGATACAAGCCGGTGATGCCTTCCTCCTTGACCAGCTTTCCTATGATACTTGCCATAGTGCTAGACAAGAAACCCAGGACAACACACACACACACACACACACACACACACACACACACACACACACACACACACACACACACACACACACACACACACACACACACACATGACACAATGCATGTTGGGAAAAAGAATAAGTAGGCTCGACCAGAGCAGATATCATTTTAAAGGGGAAGTCCGGTGAAAAATTTAAATTTCAGGGTTGGTAGAGTTTCGGCCGCTGAGTCGAATGGTGTTGGTCCCACGTGTCTCCGACAAAGCGTTCTCGAGATATTCCCGTTTGAAAAACTGAGTTTCGGGGGCTGCGCCATGACGTCATGCGGCCGCGCCACACCCTCCGCAACGTCATAGCGTGCAGCTACATGTAGGTCAAAAGGAGTGCGTGAAAGCAATAGTGTCAGTGCTATTTCAAATGATTTGGCGACCCATAGATTAGTGGCCTAAGTAGGTGGTGCAAGCGACTCCGAAGACGTAACTCCTTGTGAGAGTGAGGATGCAGCCATGGCTGACCTTCATGAGTTCGGTCTGGGGCTGAGAACCTCGGTATTCAGCTGAAGAAATGGCCGCGCGGGCCGGTCAAGAGTGAGCGCTACTGAGTTTCCGACTGATGAAGAAGCAGCAGCTATTGCAGACGAGGCTGATATAATTATCAGATCGCTGGAGAGCTGAGTCGCCAAAATGGAGAAGAGTGATGCGAGTGCTCTAAATGTTATTCCATACCGATTCGCTTAGACTCCAGTAGCCTGCCACATGGTGATGTTTTGGTGTGAACTTGGCATATTTCGGACTACTCAATTGGAGAACAGTGCAGGCTCTTTGAACCACGGGCACGACTCTTCGCTTGCAACGCTACGGGATCTGAAAGTTCTAGGTCCGGGAGCTGTTCGCTGTTTTGTCACTTGTCACGGTTGTGCACTCATCGCTGTAGCATAAAATAATGAGGCGGGACTGGAGCGGAAAACTAAAATTTTCTTTCTCAAAGCACAACCACCGGCATCGGCAAGGAGAAACGCTCGTTCTCTGACTACTGTACGACTGATACGAGTGTAGTACATGACAAGTCCGTTTGTTGACTAGTTTTCTGAGTCTTGTGACTCGAGTCTTGTTGTACCTACCCCAGCACGGCAGTGCGGGAGTAGTTCCGTGTGTGATGAGTTTGTTGACTACATGTGATATACTACTACAGCTAGCATGCACGCAACGCATTGCATGCCTACGGAAAAAGTTCAACTCGGAAACGGCTAAAATACGGTATAACCTCGAGGTTTACCGAGCTGAAAATCACAGGGTACGTAGTGGTTGTAACACTGAATCGAATGGTCTTGGTCCGAAGAAGCTGCGACAAACGGTTCCCCAATCGAACGCGCTCCGAATATGGCCGTTTTGTACACATCTAGATGGCGTGGCTACCTGGCTACACGCTGTGACGTCATCACCTGGATTTGGGTGAGGCGCGCTCAAATTCGCACATGTTCGATTGGGCGTATCTGACGAACCATAGGCCGCAGCCTCCTCGGACAAAGACCATTCGACTCAGCGCCCCGAACTCTACGGACTGTGAAATTTAAATTTTTCACCGGACTTCCCCTTTAAATAATACGACGAGAGGCATAGAGTGAAGTTGGAGATCAATACGGTTGCGCTAGGCGAAATCCAACCCAAAGTGCAAAGCTGAGATCCTGCACTTGTAGTTCCCATTACATCACTGTACTTGTCTATGTGTACGTTCAGCAGCATTCGTGCCACTTCCATGGGGTCAGAGGCAGTGAAAGGCGCAGTAAAGTCCCTTGACAATAGTACTGCTCAGTACTCGCCAGAGGCACTGAACCAGATAAGGGCAGTGTGGATAATGAAGGCTCATCAGTGAATCACCACTATCACTATCACTGTATCAGCGCATCTAGGCAGCATGGTGCAATGATTATGTCAGCTGCTACATGTATGCCATACTGCACTACTAGTCAAGCACAGCAGTCAGCACTATCACTGATTGCCACTGTCACTGGGACCTGATTGCCACTCCAAGCACTAATCAGGCTTGCTGTGTGCATGCATGGCTGGCTCATGCCTAGTATCTGGCAGGCATGCAGGCACATAGATAGCATGCCAGGACACACTGCCATTCATAAGTTACTAGTAGCAGGTCATGTGACTGACACTGTCACTCTTCTTGCCTCCAGGACATAAAAACACTCATTAAAGCCGCAAACTCCAACCCAAATGCCGGTTCTCTACGTGATTTCTCTGCGTTTCACGTAGAGCAGAGCCTCGCTATTGTCCAGAGTTTACTTCCCATAAATAAATATTTTCTGACCTGAACCCGAAATAAAATTTCTACTACTTCGAAGTAAGTCAAACACAGGTGCAACAAACTTTGTTATTTGTTGTGACTCCGAGTTCCACCCGTGACCTCCATAAAAGAAAGTAAAAGAAAAAAGATCAGCAGACACCAGTCCTACCCGGGGCTGATCTATAAGTAAAGACTATAAGCGCTAAAGACAAGGATCTCTAGTCAGCTGTAGCACAGTAGTTATGTTCAATGTAGTTAGACTGGCCCGCACAGGCTGCAGCCACATCATGGCTGCCACCATGGTACATCTTGCAGCAAAAACGATGCAGACTGAACAACCTGTTGCTCATCCGCAGTCATGCACCATACTCCATAGGCTATATTCATGGCACTGGCCCACAGCATCAGCACACATTCCATGGTGTCATCTAGCCTGTCACTACACTCAGTCACATGCCCCTCAGCACAGAAGCCCATGACATCCCAGAGCAACCTAGCTTGTCAGAACACACATCCACTCTCTTCATTCCAGTTATACTATAGCTGGCCGCTTGATTGCATGACCTAGGAAGGAAAACACAAGGTGATAATTTTTTAATGCTGTCTTGGTGCCAAGCAGCGCTGTGTGCCATACCACATTCTTTCCCCCTTGTATGCAAGATTAATGACTGGTCACAATCACTGGTTCTTGCCCCCCCCCCCCCCCCCCCACCCACCCACCCCTCTGACTATGTACTGCATGTACCATCCATATTTGCCGAGTCACAGCCAAAACCGGGCACACTGTTATATTGGTAGCCCAAAAACATGAAGTCACCCTCTACGGCCATACAGCTACCAGCTGATGGATACATTATAAAATTAAAATATCTAATGGACTCACCTGTGCCGCTTGCCAAGGGCGAGCTCGTGCTGTGCTTGCTGTCTGCATTTGATCAGCTCCAGCGGGCTCACCACCAGTGCTGAGAAAGCGGCTGATAGAGCGCCCGCACATGCGTTCTGCATCACGGACAGGTCTTCACAGCTCTGTGTGCCGGACATGGAGCGGATGAATTCGCGGCTCTGCCCATACAGCAGGAACAGTACGGCATTCTCTCCGATGTTCGAAACAAATGACGACGTTGAGCCGGCATACAGCGCGCGAAAGCCTTCCATGCGAACAGTCTTTGTCAAGCACTGCACAACTCCAGCATGAACCTCTGGGAATGTCTGCATCTTCACCTTGACAGTGTCAAATGGCTGCCCAGCTAACACGCATGCAGCCCCTCCAGCAGCTCCTGCCAGTGTGCTTTTGAAGGCATTGAAAAGACAACTGTATCCAGGTAGAAGGCTGGTCGGTGGCAGAAGGGAACCACTGTCGGGTTGAGTGTTCACTTCCATTTCCAAAAATATATATTATTACGATGAGATACTCAAAACAAACACTATCCAGTCCAGATGGCGAGGACAATAGAATATGCTGCTGTCGACTGTCGTTTCAACTTGAACTCCACACCGCTATACTACATACGGCAAAGACATGGCTGCTCTAATGCAGTTTGAGATATCACTAACAGAATTTCCATTGTGACAGCCTCCATCAGAGGGGGCGAAATACACGTGTAAGTACTGATTACTAGCCAAGCACTGACAGCACAGCTAGCTTCTGATCCTCCGCATTGATTTGACGAACTGTGACCAAGTCCAAGACCACGTCAAAGTATTAGAGCAGTGGCCTACTCACGCAAACAGCACTGCACTTGAAGCAACAAAGAAAGAAACCGGTCTGTTGCCCGTATTCAGTCAACGTTTGATTCAAACGCATACGCATACGCAGCTTCTAGATTCTCAACATCCAAATAATTTTCAACAAAATGCAACAACGTTTACGTCTTTGCCTTGGCTTTGGAAAAAAATGTTGCACTCGTGATCAGCCAGATATGGCCACCCTAAGCTGGGTGCGTTGTGCAGCGCGCTGCGGTGAGTTCGGTAGTCGATGTTACAGTGCAGAGCGCCAGAGCTTGGCTATTCTTGCTGGTCCCGATCTCGTCTTCCCCACTGACCCCAGGGCCCAGTAGCAGTCTCGGATCCAATACTTTACGAGATCACTGACTACTTTGTAGCCGTTTTGTCGCAGATTCACTTCCACGCTACACACTCCAAATGACCAATGCCGAGGCAGAAATAAGTAATACTAATAGTTGTACATGTAAGGGCGAACTAATGTTACTTCAACAAGAAGCAATCTAATTTCTGCCTAAGCAACAGCAGTTGCTGATTCTCAGCCCACAACATCAGGAACTACAATGTTTAGAAGCAGGCCAGCTAGCCAGGTCAAGCCTCAAGGCCGGCCATTCCGAGCTGCTGAAAACTAACGGAATGTCAATCACTGAATCAGACAGCGTGCAAGCAGATGTTTTTCTTTCCTTTTCCCGCCATCTCCATCGTCACGAATCAGTGCACGGTACAATTATTATGACTGCACTGTACGTAGATCTACGTGCACGTGCGCGATCGATCTACATGCATGTGCATGTGCACGATGCGTGTAAATCACGTGCTATTTGCATGCACATGATGTTCAAGCGCGCGCGCGCATGCAGTGCAGACATGGCAGCTATGCCGCTGCATATCCCGTCGCCGGACGTCGACGTCCCCGGCTGGCCCGGCCCGAGCTAGCTCGGTCTTTCAGTTGCAGTAGCGACTACGACTCAACGCTGACAACAGTACAATCATCCTGATATCATACATGCAGGGCCCTGCACTGGGCCTGCACTGCAGCCTGGTTACATGTATGGAGTCGTATTGCCATTGCCCGGCATTGGCATTGCCATTGCGGCATTGGTCTCTTCGCCGCAAATCAAAATAATTCTCAATCAAATTTTCGGCCAGGAGCCATCATCAGGATTGAGGAGAAAAACAAGTGAGGTGGACCTATCAGGCAACACAAAGACTAAGTGGAACGAAACTACACCATACTTGATAAAATCATGCAGTGCACCACTGCACCCAGGCTTTCGGCACAGGCACACACACACACATACCCATGCACATGCCAAAACACTGAGACGCACACTCATACTCACACTCGCACCAACACTCACACAAGCTCACACTCCAAATCACACCCACACACATACAGTGGTGGTCAAAAGTTTTGACCCACCATGCAGATTTTTCGAATTCTGAAGGTTTGTGCTGTAAGCTACTAAATTTTTGGTCGAGGACCTCTGAATCAGGCTGAATAGTGAAGTAGAAATGAAAAATGCTGAAAGACGGAGTCATCTGGGGACTACTGTGGTCAAGTATATGTAAAAGGCGGGTCAAAACTTATGGCCAACGCCCGCACTATCATAAACCGCCAACAGGATACACGGAATAGTGTGATTTCTAAAAAGTATTCAACTAAACTAAAGTCTAGAAGTCAGTCCTGGCCTATTCCAGATACATCCACCACTTTGTAACCCCTCCCTTGGCCTTGATGATCGCTTGCATACGCTGCCGCATTGAATTGACGATCTTCTTGCGCTCGTGAGGAGAAATCAACTTCTATGCCTCCCGGCACACTCGCCACAGCTCATACTGGTTTCTGGGGGTGATTTCAACATCGTGCTGCTTCAGCCCAGCAATTTTGCAGAGATTCTCAGTTGGATTGAGGTCAGGTGGCTGCAGGGGCCATGTCAGGACGGTGATGCCGTTCACCGTCCGCCGCGCCTCCGTTCTGTTTGCGGAGCGTTTGCGGCCATAAGACACCACCCACACCACCCACAAGCTGCATCATGCTCAGCAACATCATGTTTTCGGATGATGCGAGGTACTGGTCCGCATTCATCGTATCCATCACCCGGCAAATGCGCGCTACGCCGTTGCTGGCCATGGCTCCCATACATTGATATTGCCGTCGCGGCGCTTCACAGTTTTGCGGGTACATGTGCCAGCCAGAGCCTATCCTGTCCACCTCCTGACGTAAACTGCATCACCAGAGCCCTTGAGGTTGATTTTAGACTCATCAGTCCACAGAATTTACCACCAGTCATCACTGCTCCAGTCCTTGTGCGTCTATACAAATTTAAGGCGTTTTGCCTTATTCACAGCACTGATGAAGGGCCATTTGATGGCCATACAGCCACGAAGGCCTGCTCTCTGCAACTTGCGTCTCACAGAACGCACAGAAATCGCGTTATCACCGTCGCTCACCATCTCAGCTCGCAGGCAGTGATGGATTTGAGGCGATTCTCCATTGACTTCATGATATGGTGGCGATCTTGTCTTGCACTGGTCTCTCTTGGTCGGTCTGATCGAGGTGAAATGTAGTCAATTTTTGTTTCCTGACAATTCTACGTATCGTAGGATTACTCAAATCCAACAGAGGAGCGATACCACGCCAAAAGAGACCGTCAACACTCAGCTTCACGACCATTTCCCTCACATCCTTGCTAATCTGACCTCGGTTCACTATCCTGGCTGAAAATACCATCTCCGTCGTCAAAATAATCAAGTTTGATATCGCAAACTCTCAAAGTGAGAAGTCAAGTGTTGATTTTCAACTTTCCCGGCACGTGCATCAGCCTGACAACTTTTTTGAAACCGTACGGTACGGTAGAGCAAAATTTGGTCACGTGGCCATAAGTTTTGACCCACCCAAATGTATCGTGATCCATCACAAATCTCAGTTGACAACGGATTCTTTCAAATTTTAGTGTCCTTGCCAAGTTTCAATCGGCTTTGGCCTCAAAGAAGTCAAAAACGGCGTGTTTAGGAGCCAGGCTGAGCTGTACTGACGATTCCATGGGGTGGGTCAAAACTTTTGGCCACCACTGTACATGTACATGAAAAAGAATACTACCAATGTGCCTGAAAACAAGGTGGGAATACCGTAGTGGTAGGACTATGACAAACAAAAAAAGGAGAGATGAGATTCCGTCGCCAAACTGCACTTACGCTACAACATTGTGCTGAACTTTATTATAACACTGGCGTGAACAAGCACACATGACAACAGGACAGGACAGTGGCAACAGTAACAATGATCATCATCCAACTTTTCACATTGCCAATTAATTAATTGTCAAGCAACATCCAACCACGATCACGGTTCACCTTAGGATGGCGTCTGGAGATGACGTGGATTGCCTCCCTTATCCGGATATCCGCCGGTTCACGTATGACACTTCCGTTGCGACCGGTCGACCCTGAATTATTACTAGTTCATACCAGGGAGTAGTGTATTGTACTACTCCCTTGTTCATACTGATAGAAATGCTACAGCAGAACTTAGAAGCCATAGCAACTTACTTGTGCTGGAATTGCACAACAGCTTGCAAAGCTGAAGAATTGACTGCACTATTCAGCCTGGTCTACACCGCACAACCGTTTGAAGTGGTGCGTTTTCCAAATGACGGCCAGTGAATCCCTACTTTTTTGGTCACATGCACACACGTGTCATGTCGAGTGCCGAGCCACTGCCACACGGGTCATGTGGGACAGGGTATATTGGCTGGGGTCGGAACAGAGATCAGGCGGGAGCTGGTCCCACAGGACTGCGCCGATGAACTGTATGGTCGCAGGACCGGGCCAAAATGGGACTTGTAGAAGGTGATGTGCTGCTCCCCGAGTTCCAACCTTCAGGAAGAAGCTGGCGAAGAGGAAGCTAGCTTGGGAAAACAGACAACAGCGGACAAAAACGAGGAACGCTTGATGTTAAACATGTCCTCCAGAGTGGCGAGGCGGAGGTGTTGAAAGATCGGGCTTGTGCACGACCACGGTGACAGACCGAAGAAGCCGCGGATAGCGCACTTCGTTAGCCGTGGCAGGGGCACCATGGTGGTTGGTTGGTATTATTATTGTATTGTACTTCGCCACAATGAACAGGCATTGCTGCCTTCTTGCCTGCGCAAGTGCATTGTCCAGGCTCCCACAAAATGACGAAGAAAGGAAAGAAACATTGCAGAAGGGTGTGGAGCATGCAAACTGATAAGAGAAAATCATACTCTCATGTAATATTTAATATTACATGAGAGTATGAAGCATGCATGATACTTCGAAGTAAGAGACAGAGAGAGAGCCCTCGCTGTCTCTCTCTCTCCCCCCGTCCCTCCCTCTCTCCATCCGGCGTTATTATCCCTCCCTTTAGGCCAAGTAAAAAAAAAAGCTAGATGATCGTCCCCGTCCGCCCCAGTTTTTGTCAGCGCCCCAAGAAATATTTTATTTTTTAAATCGTGAGTTTTTGCCGAAATCGTTGTTTTTTTACCGATCGCGGATGCAGGAAACATGTGCACGCTTTGTTTAATACTTTCTTTACTATATGGACCACATACTACTAGTATATCACAACGTCAGTATCGATCTGCTGAAGAAAGAAAAAGAAAAAAAGAAAAAAAAAGAAAAAAAGAGAAAAAAAACCTTGATGTTGTTGTGTACACTGTGTGCATGAGAGGGTAAAAAGTAAAAAATAAAAATAAAATCCTCCCGCCCTCCCCGATTTTTCCAAAAAAAAGGACGATCATCTAGTAATTTTTTTTACTCGGCCTTATACGAGAGAGCTTGGAAGCTCAGGGCCCTGCGCTATGCTTTGTTGCCTAGCTCATCGTGCATGTTGTTAGAGCTGATGGAAATGCTTTTTCCTTTGATTAGCTACATCATTGTTTTGCAAAAACGTTTCAATGAGATACTTAAGTACAAGTAACGTCTTCTGCATAGCTATGGGACCGGCGCTGACTCTGCCGATGACGGGCGTTCTGGAGTCGACGGGATGTCTGTCCTCAGTGACGTTTCCTGGGACCGGCGCTGACTCTGCCGATCACGGGCGTTCTTCTTCTTCTTATTTTTATTATACTGACGGCAACTAACATCCATTCTGATTGCATTTACTCGTCTCCCTACTTCGTATTTCTTTCCAGAAAATCTCCCCATGCAGCAGGGAGTCGTTTACATAATATGACTCCCTGCTATACATCTACATGACTGACTTGTCAATTTGAGCACTCTGGCAAGGTACGTTCGGGCCTGATTGGAAATTTTTATTTTCATTGCTATCAGGTTCGGCCTCATTTTCTCTGTGCTGCGCTGATGAGTTAAAAAAGAACGAAACAGCATGCTGTCCGCAGATTGAGTGACCGTCGAAGACGTGACCTCGAGTGTGAGCTGGAGATGCTGTGGCTGGAGATTCTAGCCCCAGGTCGACCAGGCAATGAGACGGTCTTACTGGGCTGCTGCTATCGACCACCTAGTGAATCTGCGGGCAACTGGGATGGGCTGGAGTCAAACCTAGAGACTGCCTGCAGTGGACCGCAGACCACAACTGTGCTAGTAGGAGACTTCAACGTAAACTTTAATGATGCCCATGCTGTGACTCCTTTGCATCATGTACTCAACCAGTTTAACCTTCGCAACCACGTCACATCTCCTACCCGAGTTACCAGCAGTACCGCCACACTACTGGATCTATTCTTGTCTACCACCCCGATCCAGGGTGTTTGCGAGACCATACATTTGGATATCAGTGACCACTCTGCAATACTTGCCAGGCTGCCAATTTCAGCAAGTCACCACTTGAAGGGACAGCATCTGCGCAAGACTCGCTGTTTGCACAAAGTGGATTGGAATATGTTTACATGTGACCTGGAGAAGACGCTAACTACCTGTGACTCTGTCTGTGTGGATGTGCTTGCGTCGTCACTCACTGCAGGAATCCAGACCACTCTAGACAAACATGCTCCACTTCGGGAACGGCGCCGCAAATCTCGACGTCCTTGCCCCTGGATTACAGATGAGTTAGTGGCAAGTGTTCGTGAACGGAACCGGGCGCATCGTCTCTGGCTCCGAGACAAAACCGATCAGAACCTTCAAGAAGCACACCGATCAGCTCGCTCCAAAGCACGGAAGTTGGACAGGAGTCTGCGCAACTTGTACTTCACTAAGAGATGTGATACATCAGATCAACGGCAACTTTGGGCTGTCATGAACGATGTCACAGGCCGACAGAAGACACGGAAAGAACCTGAAGCGCCGCTTGAGTCACTCAGTAAATTGTTTGGAGACATTGTGCATGACCCTATGCGGCCACCTGAGCTGCATATACCACATGGTCCAGCCTCTGCATCTAGCTTCTCAACATTTCAGCCGGTAAGCGTGTCTGATGTTGCACAATGCTTGCAAACTGTGAGTCCTCACAAAGCATCTGGGAGTGTCAACATTCCTGGAATTGTACTGCAGCAGTGTTCAGATGTCCTGGCACCTCCATTTACCACCCTAGTCAATGCATCCTTGACATCAGGTACTGTGCCAGTGTGTTTTAAAACATCACACATTAGTCCACTGTTCAAGAGTGGCGATGCAACATCCCCTACTAACTATAGACCAGTGTCATTGCTCCCTATTCTGTCCCGGATTTTGGAGTTCTTTGCAAAGAAGCAACTCACAGCATACCTCACGCAACATAGCATATTACCTAGCAGTCAGTTTGCCTACAGGAAAATGCACTCTACCGAAGATGCATTAGTTCTAGCCGCCAACCGTTGGCTGTTGGCCAAACAAGAGCGAAAATACACAGGTATAGTGATGGTTGACATGTCAAAAGCGTTTGACCGTGTCCAACATCAACGTCTGATTGATAAACTATTCACCCTGGGAGTCAATGGCAGAGTATTGTTATGGTTGGCTAGCTATCTGTCTGGTCGTACTCAGCGTGTCAAGATGTGTGAGGCTCTCTCTGATGCAGTCCCATGCTCAAGAGGTGTGCCCCAAGGCAGTGTTCTTGGGCCGCTTCTCTTTGTCCTTTACACGAGTGACATTTCCGACGTCATACCTTGCATTGTTGTTCATCAGGAGTTCGCGGACGACATCATCCTAGATTATTCTGATTCAGATCTGGACACTGTTTGCAAGACGTTGACTACAGCTGTGACACGTCTGTCTGACTGGCTCTCCGAAATTGGGCTTCTGCTGAACACCCGCAAAACCCAAGTCATGGTAATTCAACCTCGGGGACTCACTGGCGACATACCAGTCGTGAAATGTAAGGATCAAGCCTTAACTGTTACCTCCACTGCCAAATACCTTGGCGTAACCATTGATGACCAGCTATCCTGGCAGCCACCTGTCTCCAGTGTTGTGCAGAAGGCGTCAGTCGCCATCAGCCAGCTATGGCGCCATGGGCGATCTCTGCCCATAAGAGCCCGCAGACTTTGGTACATTGGCATTGTGCAAGCACGACTAACGTACGCATCCAATGCATTCTTCCCGTCGCTGACACAGCAGCTGCAGAGTCGTTTAATCAAATCCAGCAAATCCGGAATTCGTGCAATTTTCCGACTCTCCAGCCGTGCATCCACAGCCCCCCTCCTCGTGCGCTTATCTATTCGATCCCTAACTCACATTTTTAACTACAAGGTTTTGTTTTTTGTTTTCCGTTGCCTACATGATCTTGCAAGTCCTCTTTTCTGCGCCTACTTTCAGTTGATGGCTAACACAGGTCAAGCATCCCGGGATGATCGCCGAATTACTCGAGGACAGGAGCAGCGGGTACTGCAAGTGCCTTTCCTTCCTGGACCTTCCGGTCGTCAGTCATTGACATTTGTGGGAAGCACTCTTTGGAATGCCCTTCCCAGCGATATTCGCCTCCACAGTGCGGCGGTTGCCTTTAAACTGGCTCTGAACAGAATTAATTGTAATTTGTAACCAACTTGCTCGGCATCCCTAAACATTACTGCATGTTTTCTCGGTGTTTTCTTCACTGCATGCTTACACATACAAACACCCATTTGAATTATATACAAACTTTGTGCTTTGGAATTATCATGTTATGATTCTTTTACATATTTCCTTCTCTCATAATATTATATTCGTTCTTAGCAGGAACCGGAGGTTTTTCCTCTGGTGAGAAGGTAGAATTGCCTGTGCTCTAAAGGAATTCAAATAAAAGAAACAAACAAAACAAACTGTATATACGTTATAATTATTACATAACCCCCCAAAGTGTGCAACGCCGATCCAGCTCTGTGTAGGGTCTTGGTCGAGCGGAATCGGATCTTCTGATGTCATGCGTACACTTCACACCAGCGCAAGGCCGGTCTCGAGGCAGGGCACCATTGTTTTTGATCCAAGAGTACCCGCGACTTCCCGGGGTCCCCTCGGATGTGTACGGTATTATGACGCAAAGATCCGATTCCGCTCGACCAAGACCCTATGCAGAGCTGGATCAGGCGTTGCACACTCTGGGGGGTTATGTACTCTTGTTATTATGCTATCGGCCTACATGCGATTTCCGGGCTGGTCGACAGGCGGCCCAGCCAGCCTGCTAGTGGGATCTCGGCCTCGCACACAAATCCACACAAAATTTAATGTTACTGCACTGAATGCATTCCCCCCATACACTTCGCATATATACTCATTCTCTTGATGGTACCGTACTCTTGATGGTACGGGACAGGTACGGGATAGCGCCAGGCATGTCGATGGCAGAAACAAACAAAAATATTGTGGCCAGCTGTCTTTGCTGGTACGGTACAGTACGGGATAGATACAGGATAGCGCCAGGCGTGACACAAACAAACAAACACACAAACAAACACCAAATTAAAGCTGTGTGGACCCTGGCTAGCGCCAGACGTTACTGAAGTAACGTCTTCTGCATAGCTACGGGAATAATTATATTACTTCCCCCGGCCCGAGTCCCTCTCTCCCTTGGTTGGTTGGTAGAGTTCTGCTCTTGCGGCCATAATTACTGGTATTATGAACCGTAGGGCTGTGTCCCGGGTCAAACACTCGTTATGTACCGGTATTCCGTCTCCACATCTTCTCTGTTTTTCGTATTCCTTTTCACTGTCACCTCTCTCTATATGCCTCATTCATGTTGTGTCAATGATGTATGCGTGTGAGCCTCGGGGGACTCCAGAAATAAATAAATTACAAAAAAATCATATCCTAGAGTTGGGGGCCAAGAGAAAGAGGGGAGCATAGGAAAGTCCCAGTTCTTCCGGATATACATGTAATTGCCCTCCCACCCCAGCAGTGACCCAAACAGCCGCCAAAAATTCCGCCGTGGGCTGGGGCTGGGGGACCGTCGAGTTGCACACTCTTGGTTATGTACTCTTGCTAGCACCCATCATTAAGTTTGGATGGCAAAAAATTAAAAATCTGATATGCAGCTTATACTCAGAATGTCAAAAAATATACGAATTTTGGGCCGGAAATAGGGGGGGGGGGGGGTGCGGCTAACACACCGGAAAATATGGTACGCTACGTAATTAGGGCAGCACGCCACGCGCCTCTCCCGCAGAAAAGAGATAACAGTCGCATACTGTTGGTTAAGTACTGTTACTCCTTCAGTATAAAGTGTAGGGCCTGCTCTAGACATTCAACACAGCCCGGTCAGTGTGTACCTGGCGCATGCAGGCCAGCGGGTCAAGCCGGGTCAGATCATCCGGCAGAAAACAACCAAAAAGCCTGCTCAAACGCAGGAAAACAGAAAGGCGAATTTATTACCAGAAATCGGAAATTTTAGAGAACAAGGCGAACTATCAAAGTCCGCAAACGTAGAAGGTAAACGACAAAGCGTGAGTTCTTTTTCTCTTCGCACCGCTTTTGACTGCCTGCCCCCATCGACTTTGAATGTCCTGACTTCCTGCTCGCAGCTGGCCAGATCGCGCTCGAACCAGTTGACCCTAGCCGAGTTTCTGTCGCTTGTAGAGTGTACGATTGCGCTAGATTTGCAATTCTTACACGACACGTGATCGTTGCCGGGGCCATGGCCAATAGGCGATCTTCCCGCCGCGGGCATAATCAGGCCATCAGGACCGTTTGACGTCATTTCGGGAGTTTCAGGACCGTTTGACGTCATTTCAGGAATGTTAGGGCCGTTTGACGTCATCTCGGGAATAATTTGTCGACCTTTCGACCTTTGACCTTCCCTAAGGCCACACGTTTTTATTTCTATGTTTCTCGTCACCCGCGCGCATACGATTCAGGAGTCTGGAAGAAAAAAAGAAGAAAAAACTGTGCTGCACTGACTGTGCATGTGGGGACCAGCACACTCACGCACATGTACATAATAGAGAGGTTCCGCATAACGTAATTACGTTAGTAAAAAACGTAGTCGATCTACGGAAAGTCTTACGTAAACTGCATGCGCATCTGGGTTCCGCCATACGGAGTTTTCAAATCACGTAGCTGCCCTTGGCAACTCCGAACACGGCAGTGTACGACCAGATCGACCTGGGGAGAGAGTCATAAATTTGTACCCCAATCCACTTAGGGTTGGTTCACATAAGCAAAATCGGCGCCGCAAGACATCGGCGGTGAGCCAGCTCCCGATCCGTTGCGCCTACGGTTCGAGTACCAAATCTACTACAAAGTAGTACAGAATGTGCCAAAATGCTACGACAGGTTTGCCAATTGAAGCTTGAATTCTTTGTTTCTTCAGTAGTTCAAGGTCTGTCGGTGATGGCCACTCGGTGCTACCTTTTACTGGAGATCATGAAACTACTTCTACACATTTTATTGCAGTCTAGTAAGCGATTGTGTCGAAATTATGCTTGCAAACGTTGATGAAGTCACAAGAACTTGCCAATGTATCCATTATAATTTTATATTTGTTTCAATTGTATTTGTCTCATAAGTTGCACAATGGTCTAGCAGATCATCCGAGAAGGACGGGCTGGTATCCTGACTTATTTGCCGCCTTGAAGCGACTACAAGAATGGCGAACGGACCTCCTCTCTAGCTTCAATTTAGGAAAATTTAGGACAAGTATTGGTTTGATATTTTGACAAAGTCTGGCTCCCGGAAGCCGGCGATCACCGGCGCGAACGGTTCACAAACCACTTTTGGTCAAAATCGTACGGGATCGGCGCCGGGGCAGATCGCAAGAGTTGGGCACTGTCCAACTTTGCCGGCGGTCCCTTGCGATATTTTACCGTATGATTTTGTTACGACTGCACTGGTTCACACAATCGGAATGCGCCGGGAGAGGTTGCAAGAAGCCCACCGCCGGTGACTCCCGGCGCGTACCGGCGATATGTGAACCAACCCTTACGGACCAGCTACGTTATCAGAGCCCTATCTACGTACTCTCCGTAGACAACTTTCCGTAAGTGGAGTGCAAACTCGCGAATTCACGGGTTTTTCCCGCCCACTAACGTAAGGGACCATCGCAAAAGTTCGCAGAAGCCCCTGAAACGAAGAGCATACGTTTGGGGGGGAGGGAGTCGTGTCGAAAATCGCAAACCGGGCTTCAATTCAAAAAAGTATTGACGACATGTAGGAGCTGATATAGATTAGCATGCCATCACAGCCGGCGTAGATCGCTTGTCAGGACGCGTAGTCATGCGCGTGTCGCGTAGCTGGCTGCCTGTACACTGTGTGTAGTCTAGTACCAAGAGTCCATAAAACGCGTGGTTTATGGACTCTTGCTAGTACTAGCACCAAGAGTACATAACCCAGCACTAGTAGTAGCAGGGGTTCATAGGCCGATGATATGATAGGGTTTATGAACCCCTGCTGTGTAGTATAATTACCGTAAAGTACCGCCAGAGCGCCCCACCATCTCGTCCTTTCGTGGCCGCCTTGTGGAGGTGGATTACTGTCTGTAGGTCATACGACACGGACCTTGTACAAACTTTGCACATTGTGCAGTCAATCCGTACCCAGTTTACCTTCGAGCTTCACATAAAAGCATACCAAGTGTGACCTTAGTACACGAAGGTTCTCACATCGTACAAACTTAGTAGCATTCTGCCATACGATTTTCTTCCCTTGGCTGTAAAATCAAGGTGGGGCGCTCTCGCGAGATGGGGCGCTCTGGCGGTACTTTACGGTATTATAATAATTATTATGTGTGCAGCATCCAAGTGAAATAATGAAGCCCATATTGTGAATGTCGTTTCGTTTGAGGGGGGAGGGAGGGGGGTCAGGCCCGAAACTCACGGTCTTCGTTTCGGGGGCTTCTGCGAACTTTTGCGATGGTCCCTAAAGTTGCTCAACTTTACGTAGTGCGGAACCTCTCTATTGTGGCCTGGCCTGCGCGACACATGATGCAAGGATGGCATATTTTGTGCGCAATCTAGCTGCACATGCACAGATTGTGACAGAAGCTCCTACCACATACTAGTTGCTAACTATGGATGCTATTTTGCATGGTGTATTGGTGGATTTTAGTGTGAACAAAGGTCTAATAAACTTTTTTATTTTTCGGTCATTTTTCATTTTTTTCCACCCCTCGCATACGTTTTTAGATTTTCAGGTGACGAGAAACATAGAAATAAAAACGTGTGGCCTAACATCAAGAGTGCATAAACGTTTATGGACTCTTGCTAATACAGTAAAACCTGTAATGGCGACCACTTTTCCTTGTCACGGACGCATTCACATTCAAAACACCTCGGATAAGGCGACCACCCACCCGCGACCGCGTTGCACAGTGCTAGTCATGTAAATGATTATGTATGCATTGCATGGTGCACCAGGCATGGTAGATCTACCCATCAGTGCAGGAAGTGTAGATGTACATGGTGCATGCACGACATTTGACAGGTCTGAGGACCGGCGACCCCATGGCCCAGGCACATGATCTGAGTCGTGCTAGAGTAGCATATATATTATCATAGGTGTGTGCACTGATCAAAATGATGTATCACATGTGGATATGGCCACGTGACCCACTGAACCTGGATAAGACGACCACCTGGCCACGGCGACCACTTTTTCTCGTCCCTTGAGAGGGGTCGCCTTAGGCTGTGTTTACATGAGGCGTTTCAACCCGGGTTGAGTTCGACCCGGGTCAGATTTCAACCCGCCATGTGCACAAAGTGAATGGCGCGTTTACATGACGCATTGCGCTTGACCCGGGTTGAAATTTCGCCCCGGGTTGATTTCAACCCTCCCCCCAAGGGGAGGGTTGAAACCAACCCGGGTGAAGAAAATCGTACAAACGTACTTCTGTGCGTATCTCGCGCCAGGTTTGAACAGCACTGCAGATGCAAATTTCGCGCGAACGGATTCACGTGACCATGCAGGACTGTAGATAGAGTGTAGAAGTGGACTTTTGGCGGCATATCAGTATTTGATCCGGGTCAACTGTCTTCATGTAAATGTTGTGCGCCATCTATGGATCTGCCACATCGATCGATTTTGCTGCGCGATCTGTCCATCTGTCGATCGACAGATCGCGCAACGATCGATCGATCGCGCAAAATCGATCGATCGCGCAACAAAAAAAAGAAACCAAATCGATCGATTGTGAGCTGGGCGCGGAGTAGGTATTTTACTACTCCCTTGTGAACGGCATCATCGTAATCAGTACTCGCACTGGTACGAGTACTTGGCGACTGCAACTGGCCGCACACCACTCAGTAAACAGTAGATGACGATTCTTTGAAGAAGTAATGGTTGACGTTGTCGAACATTCAGACCCACTGGAGGCGTTCCACAGCCTGGAGCCCGCTGATAAGGATTTTGATGTGACTTGAGTAAGTACTAAAGTGATGTCAACACTAGTTCTACGTACTCTCAGTCTCTCTCTCTCTCTTTTTTCGGCGTCAGACATTGAGTGGGAGATATAGATGACTGGATTTCGTTTGTAAAAATTAATAATGAGTAATTTCTGCAATTTGTGATCGAATCAGCATGCTGTCAGCTGTACCAGTCCACATCCCATCGTAATCAGCGACCAGGCCAAGCGTGATATTTGCCTTGGTATTTCACTATGTGTGGTGAGAAGACGTCCATTCACGTCTGAGAAATTCATTTGCAAATGGGAAATCAACAGGCCTGTATTAGTATGGGCAGAATTCATCACCCGGGCCGCTATTGAAGCTTTGCACAGTTGTCAATGTCCAACGGCCTATTTATACGAAGACCTGTGGTGGCTACGTGATTCTCTTAAACCTGTGATCATGTTTTCCAAGATCATTTCAGTAGCAGACATATGAAACGCTACGCCGGGCCTGAGCCCGAGGCAATGTACGGACGTGGCCGTGCTGCACTGAACCGCGTGGCATCATCGTCACGTATGATGGAGTCAACATGACTGCGCCCTGCATATGCATCATACATCTGATAGTACGTTTATTGCCCTATCCTTGGAGAGTGGGCCACCAGGGAAGGCTGGGTTTCCGACTTGGCTTCACCTATAATGCTCATGATTGAACACGCTCTTGGAGAATAAATGTAGAATCCGGCTGAACATTGAAACCAGATAGCATCGCGTTTCTGCGCTGCACCTCACAACACCATTGACATACAACCAGGAAGAGCTGGGAACTTGAGGGAAGTGACGGAAAAGTCAAAGAGGAAGTGAAGAAGATTGAAGAAGAGGATCAGTAATCATCAAGGAGGCCAAAAAGAGGTCACCTACGAGCCAAATGGCTCTTGATGTGATGATGTGCAGGCAGGTATGCTGGAATTGGATAGACTCTTTTGGTCAATTTTTGGCCTATCCCACATCTTTCTACCGCAGCTCTGGCAGATTGATTGGTACTATACCCCTGAATTTATACATTTCTGAGCTCTGTGACACGTTACCTAGCTCGTGAATGTCGTCTTTCAGCCATTCATCATTGCTTATTTTGACATTTGATGAGGAGCCGATCATGACTATTTTTGAGGATGCGCATGTCAGAACGCTTTGTTGTGACATGCTCATCTAAAGGATTTTGCAACTGTTTCTATTGAATACCTATAATAGTAGTACGAAATAATTAGGGCTCAAACGGTCACGGTTTTGCCCCGAACGGTTAACTGCTAAGCTAACGGTCGGTTTAACGGTTATAACCTATAAGCCATGGCAATCCTGCGGACTCTTTTTTAACCGTTTATTTGACTATACTCATTCAAAAAATGTACCCTATTCAGTACAACGCACATATGTACATTCTCTTGCATGCTCATTCATACATACTCTCACACGAAGAGACCAGATATGACCGAGTTGACAGCCCAGAAATTGCGTACGCGTGCGACAGGCTGCGAAAGTGCATACTTTGCAACGACCTGATACATGAAAAATTGACTGAAAAGTTACTGCGTAACCGTTATCTTTATCGGTTAACCGTTAATTCTTCGTAACCGGTCTGCAACCAGTTAATCGGACTAACCGTTTGAGCCCTAGAAATAATGGTTGCGACTTTGGCGATAATTATTACGAAAGGGTTTGCTCCCCACACTGGAGCTCGCGCTATTCCGTCGACTTGACAAAAATACCCGAGCCCGCTACCCGACCAAACCCCTACCCGTTGCAGCCCTGATTTTTTTTCGTCGGACTGGCCCCTTTCCATTCCCTCAACAAACAAAGGAATTATATAATGAACACTGGATCACTTATTATTCTGCTCGGTGCATGGACCAGTACAGGAACCGACACTCAATACAGTCAACTTCGCTTATAACGACACTCGGCAGGGCATCAAAAAGGTGTCCTTATTCGTGAAGTGTCGTTATACCCGAAGTCTCATTATATGTATTACACTGGGATGGGACTTTGCTCTGGGCATGGAAATTCTGTCGTTATTCGCGAATTGTCGTTATATCCGCAGTCGTTATTAGCGAAGGTGACTGTACTTACTGTTATGTTGATGGATGGATGTGGTTTATAGGATCGCTCTTCCGAACGAGAACACTGTTTCTGGTTCATTGAAGTAGGGATACTGTGCATGTATTATAATGTGCATGCTTAGCTACAAGATGAAATGGATCCAGCCATTGAGTAAGAGAAGAGTTTCAATATTTTAATTCTATTAAAGTATACACCCGGTTCCAAAATAACGCACGTGCCCTTGCATACGCCCAGGAAATCGAGCCTGCTATTATATACACCCGGGACCTATACACGGGCTTTTACGGTAACGTTATAATTATCTCAATGTTCCGGGTACGGCTATTTACCATGATGTGGGTATAATACTGGACATACATGTAGTCTGTTTTCTATTTTGCTGCTCCTTGTTCTTTGGTGCGATTGGTGGCTCGGAACAGGCAGACATTATTTACCGATATAATCGCACAGGTCACATTGTAGAGTGCAGACCACCTAGTGCTTTGAAGATTCACTGCGATATTCCCATAATGTTATAATACATGTATGAAAATCAGCATCATTTTCTGTATGTTAAATGCCACAAATTGTTAGGCTTCACCGTAATATCAAGAGTACATAACCCCTCTTGGTAATATCCATGTTCAGTGTTCCGTTCACATCGGTTCATGCTGATCACCCGAAAGTGTCGTCTAAACAGGATATAGGGGTGTGCGGATAATGCTCGAAAAGGTGGGAGATTCTGCTCGAAAAGCTGTGAAATTGGCAGAACCATACAAACCTTATGGCGGGCAATTCCTCGAATTCTGCTCCATTTCTTTATCCACATACCAAACATGCATGAAACTTATGCATATGCCTAACAGGATATGTCCGCGCCGCGGGGATTATTTTTCAAATAATCTCCTCAATGTCATGTACATAATTGTCGCCGGTCGCAGCGGCTTCACAAAACGTAGACTTTCCCAGCCCCCCCCCCCCAAAGTACACACAAAATACAATTGAAGCATATGCAATGAAACGTATGCATTGGGAAATTGGATTGCAGTAAAACCCGTGTTTGCCGGACCCTGTACCAAGCGGAATCCTGTATTTACCGGACAAAATTTCATGCACCAAAGTGCTGTGGATCGAAAGTGCATTCCTGGATCAAGCGGGGTCCTGTCACATCAGGACAGTTTCCGCTGCACCAAGGGCGTCTTGTCAGGGCAGGCTTTACTATAGTGAAGTTTATAGTGAATTGTACTCCAAGTAACTCGTGAGTCCACACACAATGGTCATGCAGTACAAAGCCGAAAAGTCCCTTTCAAGACAGAGTGACAGACAGGAGTCGTCACTAGAAGGGCTGATCAACCAACACAGAATACTACAGTGGTGCTCAATGAAGTCCAATGAAGCGAGTGAATGCCGTGCGGAACGTTGTGCAGCTGTGAACACTGGGCTGTCAACTGGCACTGGGCGCACACTTGACTCACACAATATTAACATTGAGCATCAACGTAGCATAATAATAGCAGTGAAAAAGAGTAGAGTCAAATACGCGATGAGCGATAGTGTAGAGTCTACAAGTAATACTAAAGGCAGAAATAGAGTAATGCCATCAAGTGCGAGATAACATGTTAGGAGCATTAACGTGTGATTGTGAAGCTTACTTTAAAGCGGGATGTTGAGTCTACAGTGCACCATGGGCACAGCGAGATCATGTTATGTGTGAATGGTATACCGTAAAGTACCGCCAGAGCGCCCCGTCTCGCGAGAGTGCCCCACCTTGATTTTACAGCCAGGGTCCAGGGAAAGGAAAATCGTACGGCAGAATGCAACGAAGTGTGTATGGTGTACTAACGTCAGAGGAAGGTTTTTGTGTGGAGCTCGTGTCCGCTCGAAGGTACGGATTGTCTGCACAACGTGCAATATGTGTACGAAGTTCGTGTCGTATGACCTACAGACGGGAGACCATCTACACAATACGACCACGAAAGGACGAGATAGTGGGGCGCTCTGGCGGTACTTTACGGTACTAGTAATCAAATGGATGCAAAACATATAGATGTCGTGATACACCATGCCTGATTCGTGGCTGGAAGCCGCGAGCTCAGTGCTTGGGGCTAGTGGGATTCCTCTAGCTTTCAGAATCCTGCATGAAAAAAGGTAAAAGAAAGTGAAGGTACAATCATAGTAAGGTGATGTAAGCCTCTTGGTTTCGCGAACGAATTTCATCATTAAATTCATGGCATGGGAACGACGCTACAGAAGTATACAAAAGCTGAGCCATCCTCTAAAGAAAGTCCACTTTAGTGAATCTCATCTTGTCAGCAGCACCATGCTGTTTGTATGGGAGAATTGCCTTCGTACAGTGCTGCCCAATGAAATCCTGAAATCAAGTCGCGTCACTCAAGTACCGGGCGTTGCGCAGCCCTAGACCTGCGAACACTGGGCTGCGAAATGGTGCAAGGCGCAAACTTGAGTGACACGACTGGATTTCATTGAGCAGGACTGTACATTCAAGGCACCTGCACTTCCTATTACAGTGTAATGTTCTTATTATACAGGAACATTCCCAACTGGGCCTAATGTCTTCTGAGGCTGCGTTAACACGACAACGCACGGCCATTTTCCGTTTTCAGTCCCGCATTTCTTTTTTCATTTTCGTGCGTTTACACGATCAAAGCTGATCCGAGGTGGTCTCGGTTTGTATCGTTTTCTCGCGTCTACACGGGAGCAAAGGATCCGCAAAAGTTCGTCATGTGCCGAGTGTTGTCGTGGAAGCACCAATCACACTCAAGGAATAATCGAAAACAGGCCACACACCAGCACTCGTCACATGACGAAAATTGTAAAAAAAAAAGAGTTTTATTGTCGGATCCGTGTGAACGGCCGAAAACGGAACAAACGTGACGGAAACGAGGCCAGCAGACCGTTTCGACTGTTTACACACCCAAATTTATCCGGCAGAACATTTCCGTTTTCAAATTCTTCCACCTTGGCCAGCGTTTTGGTTCTCTTCCGCTTTGGTGTACAACTATTACGTTTTGCTCCGCGTACCGTGTAAATGAACCATAGACAGGTTGCCAAAGTCGCCTCCGGAGATCCGTACCCGAGATAGCCCTGGAGACCGCGGAGCTCGGAATCGATTTTTCGGGGCAAAGAGACACATGGATTGATGTGTTTGTGTGTTTTGTTTTGCTTGTGGCATGACTTGCGTTTCCTTCCTTTTAGTGTATTGGTACATGGTAGTTGTTTGTTGCTGCCGACTTCTAGTGGTAGTGTAGGAATAGAGTAGGACTTGTAGTAGTAGCAGCGATAGTGTGGATAGTCGCATGGATCTGCCGTTTGACTCTCTGAAACCTTTCAAAGGTTTGACGATTGGAACTATAAAGAGAATTTTTGGTAGTGGTAGAACGTTCAAGAGAGGGCAGAAGTTTGCAAAGGAGGGTTTTGTTCATGCTGTGACAATATCATTGTCTGAAGCGGATAATGATGCTGTAGTCAGTGCATTTTGTTGGGCAAGCCAGACGAAGGATAAAAAACACAAGGTGTTCCTGGCCATCAACTGCACTAACTTCGACCTGCTGCAGAACACCTGCAAATGTACAGCTGGGCTAGGTAAGTGTAGTCACCAGTGTGCTATTTTTCACTACCTTTGTGCAGCTGGAGCTTTCCTTAACTCTTTGGATGGTGGTGCACCTGGGAGCAGCAGTACTTCGGAGCCGGATGTGTCCAGAACGTCGTTACCTAGGCAGTGGGGGATACCTACCCGGCACATTGATCCAACATTGCCTATGGAGCGGCTGGATTTTCAGAAAGTTGTTGAGGACAAGAATTTCACCCCTGTAAAGCCTGATAGTTCTGTAGAGCCCGTAGACAAGAGTAAGATTTTGCCAACTTTGGACACTTTCCCCTTGCATATCAAGCTGCATGCGGACTTGGTAGATTCGCAGCAATCCATGGTCCTTCTACGATATTTCCGACCCGGCCACTCCTCCTCTGACGATGAGAGTGGAAATCCTGACAGTAGCATACCTGATAGTAGCATCCTCCCTGCTGCTGTGCCTCAGCTCGTGGAGAGTCTTTACGCCAGTGCTCGCCCAAGGCCAATTCGTCTGCCTCAGTATCTTGGTGTCGTGTTTGACGTGATCAATAGTGCTGCAGTGCCACCGACGCCTGCTGATATTGATTCTTGGTGTGAGCTACTGTCAACGGCACTTAGTCTAAATGAAGCTGAGCGAGAGCAAGTTTGCCACAGCACCAGCCAGCAGCATCAGTCAGAGACATGGTACACGGAACGAATATGCAGATTGACGGCATCAAAATTTGGCCTCATTTGCAAGCGCCGTTCTGGGTATATGTCATCCCTAGTCAAGCAGCTGCTTTATACTGATCCGCCCGTGCACGTAACATCACTGGCGCAAGGCCGCATGAAGGAACCAGTCGTTGTCAAGCGGTATGCTGCCTTCAAGCAGGAGCAAGAGGAGTTGGTGGACATATCAGAGACTGGTCTCCATATTCACCCAGAAGAAGGATACCTTGCTGCCAGCCCTGACCGACTCGTGTCTGATTGGTCGTGTGAGCCTTCCTCTGGGCTGCTAGAGGTGAAATACCTCTCAAGTGTCAATGGCAATCTAGTTGACAGCTTGAAGAAGTCAAACTTCTGCCTGGAGGACATCAACGGCAAGCTCCGCCTCAAGCAAAATCACAATTACCACTACCAAGTGCAAGGTCAAATGGCGTGTGCTGGCCGCGTGTGGTGTGACTTTGCCTGTATGGCAGCATCAGGTGACCTGTTCGTGCAACGGATAAGCTTCAATCCCGATTTCTGGAATGAATGTGAGGGGAAGCTACGGACCTTCTTCAGCCAGCATCTTGCTCGGGAAATTGTGTATCCCGGCCATGCACAAGTCAGCTAGATGGACAGTTCTCATTCCAGTTCCGCACATCTACGCAGTGTTCTTGTATATATTTTCTAGCCATGCCAAGTTTTCTTTCGGTCTGCAACTTCTGTTGACCTCGAGACTATTGGCTAACCCCACCTTGACTCAAGACAATTACTTCAGCGGTTTCAGCATTCAGCATAAAGGCATAGAGCAGCACAGCATTTAGTTTTTAAAGAACAACTTTGAAGTACACCGTAACACTTGTTACTGTATAAAGACTTCGCGCGAAATGTGCATCTGCAGTCACAGTCCAAAAGAGTTGGCACCTATGAATTCAGGGGATGGCCCACGCCTGGTAAAAAGAAAAAGAAAGAAAAAAGAATGTTTGGCACCTATGAATTCAGGGGATGGCCCACGCCTGGTAAAAAGAAAAAGAAAAAAAGAAATCATAAGAAAGAAAACTAAAGAAAAAAGAATGTTTGGCACCTATGAATTCAGGGGATGGCCCACGCCTGGTAAAAAGAAGCTTATAAGCCTGTAACAGGTGAGAAGCGTGGGCAACACAACAACGAAGAGGTACAGGGCGGAATACTCGCATTCACCGGTCCTCACACACTCGCGCCAATTCACACTGTTACATGGCGTAAAGAACATGTAGAACATAGAATGGCTCCCACCTAAACCCAATCAGCGTATTGGTGGTCGGAGATTTGCAAGCACGGCACAAATGAGGACAATGTCTGAAGCAGTCCGCACAGACGACACCGGAATTCGGTTCCGGAGGAACCTGCAATAGCGTGTGCGCATGATGCAGTTTTCTACCACAATGCGGAGGTTGGCGATGACCTTGGTTGTCTCAACCTCTTGTGTTGAGAATTGCACAGCTCCACAACGAAACGGTGGCACGACAACTCTCAGCCCACGCGGCTGGAGCTCCGAATTGGACAAAGTGAAGCCTTTGTCAGCCATGATATCATCTCCTGGACTGAGCATGTCAAGAATTCCTGACTTTATCGTAATGGAGTTGTCGGATATTGACCCGGGGTATGCTCGTGAAACAAAGGAGACGAAGCCATCTGGGGTGACACCGAAAAGCACCTTCACGGTGTTTCTGCCTTTGTAGCTGGAGTACGTCATGGTGTTCAGAGACAGAGATGATGGTGCCTCCATCTCGAACTCGGCACAGTCCAGAATAATACGTACATTCTTGTATGTCTGCTGCGCCTTGAAAGCAGCTGGCATGCACTGCAGCACACGTCTACGAGACGGCCACACGAGCAGGGGCTTGAATGCGCAAGCCAGAAGTGGAATCCATTTCTTTATAATTTTACTTGCCCTGGACTTTGCTTTCAGCCTGAAACGGTGTTGAAGGTCCTCTATCTGCAAGCCAAGCCGGAGACGCATCAGCACAAGAAGAAATTCATCGGCGGGCTGCAGCTGGCGTGGACGTCCAGATTTTACTTTCTGGTTGAGGTGAGGCAATATCAAATCCAACAGAGAGTGAAATACCTTAACAGAAGGAAGACCAGTGTAGTAGTGCACGGTGTCATCAGACTCCAGTACCCAGCCTGGTTTGCACGGCTTACTAGCAATAGCCTCAAGCTCAGCTTTCTCTGCTCTGAGACGTGCATTCTCTTCTTTGCACAGTTCAAGCTGCTCCTCAATACCGGTAGTTCCACCATTCACGTTGTGACTGCCCGTGTTGCCGTCAACAATGCTAACAGCAGCGCCAATCTCGTGGGGGTCAGAAGTAGAACTTGCACTAGTGCCAAGAGTACTGGCTTCAGCAGCAACATCCATACCAACTGCCTCAGCCACAAGGGGAACAGCGGCAGGGCTGCCTATACTGGCAGCGGCAGCGCATTCAGCACTGGTCACTGGTCGCATGAGCCTCCATAGCACCGGCGGTATCAGCCACCGTAGCACTGGAAGTATCAGCCTCTGCAGTACTGGTGGCATCAGCATCCGTAGCACTGGCCGGATCGGTCTCCGTACCACTGGTGGCATCAGCAAAACTATCAGTCTCAGCAGCAGCAGCAGCAGCAAGACTTGGTTTCTTGGCATTGGCATTGGCTTTTTTGGGCTTAGACTTCGGACATTTTCTCAACGGTCTCTTTTCTGGAGCTTTCCTACACAAAGGATACGACTTGTGAGAGAAGTATACCGGATATGGCTGGTCCTTGGATTTCTCCCCGTTGTGGAAATGCTTGTAGCACAAGCAAGTGTCCTTGGATGGCACCAGATCCTTTCTATTGATTCTTGTGAGCCAAATGGCTCGCACTGTCGGCTTACGAGGGAGAAAATGAAATTTGATCTTCTTTCCTTTCACTCTCCTTGTCGAGCAACCCACAGCACAACAGTGATCATTCTGACCCATCCCCGGTTGCTACAAATAACTGTACCAAAGGGAAGGAAACATACGTCTAAAGTTAAAAAGGAAAAACAACTTGTCGCTCTGCCCCGAAAAATCGATTCAAACATCCGTGTTCTCCAGAGCCACCTCGGGAACGGATCCCCGGAGGCGACTTTGGCAACCCGTCTATGCATCCGAAAGGATTTAGTTGCGCTTTCACCCCCAGCGTTGTCGTGTATACGCAGCCTTAGATGGTGCCCAAGGTATTCATTGAGTTCCTGCAACTTCATTTGAAATGAACTGGAAAAGTGCGAAGGGATTCGAGGAGGACATTAAAGCAGTCAGCTCCAAGAAATGAAATTGATTCGTGAATTCAATTATAATGATGTTCACACCTACATGTACATGTATGCAATAACTAGGTATCACACTTCATCTTACAGGCGAGACCTCACTATATATTCTCTGGGGTACGGCAAGTGTTATGCTTTAGAGAGGTCCATGTTATAGCGAGTTGGGCACATAATATAAACCATATAATGTCAAAGTTAGGGCTGCGGTTAACCAAAAGGTTATAGGCTAGAACCAAGAGTAGATAAACAAGAGTGTGCAACTCCGGGATGGGTTGGCCCGTGGCGGAATTTTTTGTTGACGTAATCTTTTCTATGACGCATGCGCTGCGGGTCTTTTGGAAAGTTTGCATCGTGCACTTGGCCGGGCTTTACATTACAAGGTCGGTGCCCAGTACGTGCTCTCACACTGTTCTGCGTCAAAATGCGCGTTTTTCTGAAAAAAGGTGACGTCTACAAAAAATGCTGCCACAGGCAGGGGTATGTGCAGATTGTGCAGAAGAGATCCAGAGTTGCACACTCTTGTTTATCTACTCTTGCTACAACCTATAAGAGATAAACTGTACATGTAGCCTGTATTCATGTACCATTGCTGTACATGACTGTAAATCCATGTATCCATGGTACCATGACCTCACGCACTGCCAAAACAAACACTACAATATGTATAATACTCATAAAAGGACACATTTCAGGCTCATTACAAACGTCTTGAAAGTTTTTGTCTTCACAAGTATACTTTATGAGTATTATGAGTATTATCGCATTTTTGTCTCAGACGAAACTGTTTACAATATGTATAGTGGATGCATATTATATTTTGCTCAGTTTTCCAGAGCAGGTTCAACAAAGAGTGAATAACAACTAAATAGAGCGGTTGCCAGTTGACAAACCCCCTTTATATTTACAATGCAGTTGCGTGAATGTCCACTACTTTCTGAACGAAAGGTTCAACATATTTTAATATTTTGTATGCTCCATTGGGCTTCGGATTGCACCATCACCTTGTCATTTAATCAACTCAACCTCATCATGAGCATACGCAAGCATCACTAATATGGGGAGCAACCCCAGAGATGAGGGAGATACACGCCGTACATCCATTGTGCACAGTACTGACAGGGTACGCACATGCTGTCACGTATATTATGTACAGCGGACATTGAAAGAAAATAACCGATTAACCCATATGCCAGGGGCGGATCCAGACCCCAAAGCTGAGGGGTGCGAGGATGAAACTTACATATTTTCTTTTGCAGTAGTAAACCAAAGACATAGTATGTTATGTGTGTGTTACTGTCATAATTACACATAGCACCAAGATGAGTAGTATGATTAGTTACACATTGAATGTCAAAATTTACAAGTAATTTACGACTGTTACCGGTATGATTCTCAGTCAGACACAGATTATGCTATGTACATGCTATATACACAATGTCAACTCTAGTCAGAATTCAGGGCGGCTGTTCCATTCCTCACTCCGCATCCTGGAGAATGTTGGTCATCCTCATCTTCCGTGGGTGCTTGAGGGCGAACATGTCGACGATGTCAGTGACATCAACAGCCAAGTCGTAGCGGATGTGGAGTAGAGCTAGCCCGGTTAGTCTACTCTGTCCCATTGTACTCCTGAGGTAGGTCTTAAGGAGACGCAGGGCCGACACGCTTCGCTCACACTCGCAAGACGTGATCGGCATCACAGCTAGAATGGCTAGTGTGGCGAAGATGTTGGGGAAAGTGTGCTTGCAACACTGTTGGAGTGCGGCTTGAACAGTGGAGGGCAGAGAGTCTTCACCCACGCGGCTCCACTTCACCCACCAGTTGTCGAGCTCGGACGTAATAGATGAAGATGCTGGCATGTCTTCGCTGTACTGGTCGATGAAGCGTTTCAGGGAGGCCTTCCAATCTGTTGTCTTCTTCATGACAGCTGGGACTGCCACAAGACCAGACGCTGCTGCGCTCCGGGCATCGGAGAAGCGAGCGTGGAGTTCTTGAAGAAGGCAATCAAGTAAAGGCGTGGTGATGATGATGCGGAAGTGGTCCTCTGCTGATGCACCTGGTACGGTAGGGTTGGCCCGATGGACTGATCTCCCACATGCGCGAGGTGCCTTCAACTCGATGCCAGCATCATCAGCAACCTTCTGCACAGCTTCGTACCACTCCTTGTGCTTCTCTTCTACTTTGGTGCGCAGCATTTCCAAAGTGTCGTCTGTCGATCGTTGTCCTGACGTCCTGATCACGTGATTGCACACAAATCATCCGCGGATCCGCGCAACGAGCCTGGGCCTGGCCTGGCCTGACCTTTTTTTTTTTTTTCGGAAAAATCCTGACGGGTTCATTTGCACCCTTCGCACCCCCCTGGATCCGCCCCTGTATGCATATGGTTAACTGTTCGTGTATTCTTAACGGTTACATAACCGGTTAACCTATCTTCACCTAGTCAAAATGGCGCTGTTTGCTTACAGACTACAACTGTATTGCCATCGATCCACACTGATCAATCCAGGAAATGTGCGCATGTTGTACATTTTTAGTGTATTTTATAGTAGTGTGTCTACTGCATGTGTTTCAGGACTGTAACAGTCACACTACAACAAAAGTCCGACACTCCAGAACAACCCCACACAAAATCCTGTGGTCGACCAGCCAACAAACACAGCTCTGGGTTGAATGACGAATTAGTGAAAAACTATAAAGAGAAAAGAGAGGTGAAAGAGAAAACCGCCAACACATCTCCAGAACGACAGAGCCTCACTCTCTCCCTCTCTCTCTCTCTCTGTCTGTGTGTCTGTCTTTGTCTTTGTCTCTCTCTCTCTCTCTCTGTCTCTCTCTCTCTCTGTCTCTCCCTCTCACGGCAACTAAAAAAACAACCATATCTCAAACCACACCTCACTCATTTTACGCTGTAGGATGAAGATGAAGGGGAGGTTGGCGATGAGAAGAAGAACACGGCAGGGTTTAAGCATTTATTGTTCAGTGACCCGTGTCGTTTGGCGTATAATGATTCTCGGTTTACAATTGTAGTATTGTTTGTTTTGCAAAGAATTTCAATCAGTTAAAAGTCATAGATGCTGTTTACATTCACAAGCGTAAGCCAGACCGATGCATTCAGAAAGAACATGTCACGGCATCCACATTCTTTCCTTAGCACCGTAACTGTATTTTGCACATATGTTTGTTTTATTCACCCTCTCTCTTTCTCTTTTCTTACAGTTACACTTGTGTTTTATCACACTATAGAATGACTGCGCATGTATTTTATAGATTGCGATTATTATCACTGTCGGGAAGGAAAACACCAATTTTACAGGGCCCTAAAAGTCTGAACGATACCTATGAAATGCACTGTCAAAGCAAACACAAAATATGAATATGCAAGCTCATGCCTGAGGGGAAGATGAGAAGTTGAAACGTGGAGATTTTTCGGACAGGACGAGAATCCGAAGAACCTGGGTGATTCCCTTACTTCCACAATGGGCTAGTGGCTGCATCACAAAAATTATACCTTGCAGTGGGTGCAGAGACAGATCAATAAACACTAACCTGAGCATGAGAGCTGCTCGTATTCATTGCGATCGTCAGGAAAATGGCAGGACGAACGGACCAGAAGAATGTTGGCTATGACAAACAACTGCATATCCAGACGACACACGGCTTGACTATTTGCTTATGACGTTCAGCTTCGAGGTCCAGCACGATGGAATTTTCGGAAGGAACTGATTTTTGAATTATTTGGGGAAGAAGATTGCACTCAGAAAAGGTACCGTAACTGGTTTCTTTCATTTGAAAAGCTGTTCACCAAAGTCCTAAACATACACTGTACGACGTTTCGGAGCTGCTCCAAATCGATCGATTTGTTTTGAATGGTTTCGCCACCGCTTTCCGATCGATCGATCCTTGCGCGATCTGTCGATCGACAGATCGCGCAAGAAAATCGATCGATTTTCCAAATCGACAGAACGCGCACAACATAAACGCTCACCTCTTTTGTCTATCGTACAGACTTTCAACCCGGGCTGAACTCGACCCGGGTTGAAATTTCTCATGTAAACACAGCCTCAGACAGGTTTCACTCTATGTTGCTTCGCGCTGTAAGAAATCAAATCAAGCACGCTCTGTCATGATGGCTGAATCTTGCCCTTTCCTGCAGCCTTCGTGCCTACGGCCCTTGGGCTGCAGGCTCGGGCAAGATTCAGCCATCACGACCTCCTGAGCGTGCTTGATTACATACCAGATGGGGTCCGCGAGTCGTAAAATAACGGTATTTTAGGAATCCATTGTCAGTTCGAGACATTTTTCAGCCAGGTCAGACTGGACCCGGTGTTATCTGTCCAGCCAGGTCGTGCAGTTCCCCAGCCGGGCGCGTGACCCGGCTCTCCAGCAGGCCCTGGTAGGGTGTAAAAAAACCCTGTGTTGGTACGGCCAGGGAGTCGTAAAATACCGGGAGGCGACACGCCACACATTTCACGATCCGAGGATTGCCGCACTCGACCCGCGAAATTTGAAGCGTGATTGAAACGTCGTCGTCATCTTCTTTTTCTCAATTGTTTTTGCTATATGCTTCGAGGCTATTCTGGATCTCCAGAGCGAAAGCTGGTTGTTTCTGATACGTACCACGCATTACCTTAGGTTGAGCCGTGGCTTTTATTTATTTTTTGGAAGTTCACTGCTTTGGAGACGACGGAATGTCAAGGTAAGTTATTCACGAAATGTACTCAAATTTGAATTGAGTCAATGCGAATGACACCCTGTTTTCGGAATAGTTCTCCACTAAACACACCATGCCCATGGCCCCTTCATGTTGTCCAAGTTCCATTCTAGGTTTGTGTGAAGTTTCGAGATGAAGTTCGACGATGTACTCACCTTTCCATGGAAGGGAAAAAAAAGTAGCATATCAAACAGAATCCATGCAGTATTTGATGCCACTATCCTCATTCTTCTGCATTCAAAGTGTTTCACATCTATATGGCCCATGAACTGCAAACAATATTTGTCATTTCTCAACTGTTCATAGCTGTTCATAACTGTTCTGAACACATTGCCTTCAGGAAACGTAAGGCCGAGTCGCCTCACCGACTGAGCAAAGTTCTCTGCGACGAAAGTCACACTATCGGCGGGATGCACTCAAGGTGAATACCCGTCAATATCCTGTATACTGCTTGTACCGCTTATCACAGTAGCATACACACAAGCACACATACACACACACACACACACACACACACACACATGCATGCTCGTGCACACACAAGCGCAAAATTCACATATCACTGGTTCAGTTGTTTTTATCTGTGTCGTATTTTGTCTTATACAGAGCTTCCGAGCCACGCGAGTCACCTGACCAACTGAAGAAGGTTCTGTGCGACGAAAGTCACACTATCGGCGAATGCACTCAAGGTGAATACCCTGTGGACTGCTTATACCACTTATCACAGAAGCACACACACACACACACACACACACACACACACACACACACACAAGCGCAAAATTCACATATCACTGGTTCAGTTGTTTTTATCTGTGACGTATGGTGTCTTATACAGAGCTTCCGAGCCACGCCGGGCCACCTGAATTCTCCAAACAAGGCTGAAGGCTTGTCACGGCATGGCATCCTTGCCAAATAAAGGTATAAGCTGCAGCAAGTTGTCGTTGCGACACCTTGCTCCTTCCAGCTCACGCCGCACGGCCACCAAGCACCAACCACCATGGTACTTTTCAGCAAGGTGAGACAAATTGTCAATCACCGGTTCGGGGATGGCTTCAGCAGCTTTGGATGGTGCTATTGACGCTTTCCTGATAGCAGCGGCAGCCGTGGCATGCAGGTAGCTTATCAGATTCGCTAGCACTGCAGATGTAACTTCCAAATCTGAAGAAGAGAAAAGAAAAAGACAACATATAAGGACTGGTGGTTGCAGAGACTGTACTAGTATTCAAAAGCCAGCGTTTGCATACCTAGTCTGCATACCTAGTCAGAAGCCAATTTTTTCCAACATGCATGCAAAACGCACTGACCTTCACAATTGATTTTCACTTCGGGAATAGCTGTTGCGATGACGGACAGCATTTGTTGCCATGCTTGCGAAATATCAGCACCCTTGCATGCCTTCACTCAGCTGGCACACTTCCTGGCGTAGCAGATTTGCAGTACCTGATGCCTTGTGTAACCGTGTCATAATAACATGCAGGAATGACTCCGTCGCCTCAGTAACACTCGCCTGTCTCATTGTCAGCAGTTTGCAAATTCCATGGATCACTGCACCTTCCATAGGCCTGTACACCATGATGGCACTACCACTCTTACATCGATCTGCACATAGACAAAGTATGGTTTGAGGATGGAGGTTTACATCATCTACGGTGATGATACATACTAGGTACACAAGTAAATTTTCAGGACTTCAATAAATATCCTGTCACAGTGAACAGACAATGCATCGTGGGCAGACTAGGATGAAAAGGATGGTGTCGACCACCTAATTTATCGGGTCAGTTCGGGCACTTAGGTATGCTACAGATTATACATTCGTGTCCACAAGGAAGAAACAAAAACATGCAAACGAAAGAATCTCACCTGTAGCCCACAGCTGAACATCCCCACAACTCAGGTCACCAAGTGAATACGTGGCGTCATCTACATCTTCCACGGTGGACTCATCACTTTGGCAGTCATCTCTGTCAAGCTCCATCATCCTTTACTTCGAAGGCCAAGGCACAAAGTATTATTACTTAGAAAAACAAAACGAACTGCTGACACTGGATTCGTTGTGTGCAGGATAATTTTATTGAGTTTTCAAATTTTTTGGACCAAACAGCGAACGCGTCCTTTTGCATGACCTGCGCCGCTTTGACCTCATGGGAAGTCCCTCGCCATGCAGCGCGTGAGGTCTCAGCACTCGTGCCCGAGCTGAGGCAATCATCCGACGCGGTTGTGCATCTCGTGTCGCCTCCCGGTATTTTACGACTCCCTGGTACGGCTGCCCAATGTCTACTTTGTAAGGTGCATTTTACATGTACACGCAGAAAGGCCATTTTCATGTTTTTTTTGACATTCGGAGTACAAGCTGCATATCAGATTTTGAATTTTTGGCCATCCAAACTTGATGGGTGCTAGCAAGAGTACATAACCCACTGGCATAAGCATATTGCCTTATAATCGATACACAAGGCCCGTCCGTACACTTAGCTTCAAAAGTTTTTTCTTTCCTACACACAAATGGCTTAATGAATATTAATTCAAGCTGGAAAATGCACATGGGCATTGCGATGTGAAGAGAATACACACACACACACACACACACGCACAGGCTAAGTAGCAGCGAAGCAAGTCACCGCTCAGTTGCTTAAAACCAATTCCCGGCCGCAAGCAAATAACGAAATACAGCCGAACATAACATACCAGTACTAGCGTGAACAACAATTACTCCACATTGTATGTATATACACAATAGAGAGACTAGCGGATGAAGAGGAGAGATAGAGAGCGCAATAGTTTAGAATTCACCTCTGGCCTTGGCGTTCAGTTGCTTTTTGTGGAGCTCAGTCAGGTAGTCAGTACGCATTTCCTTCATAAACCACACAGACCAGACGATGTACATGAAGACACAACCAGCAAAAACGGACCAATAAAAATTCTGGAACCCCTTGTACGGGGAGGCCTCGTGGAGACCGTGCGCCTTCACCAAGTCCTGGAGAGAGAGAGAGAGAGAGAGAGAGAGAGAGAGCGAGAGAGAGAAAGAGGGTTGAAGTAAGAGAAAGAGGACCAGACATGTGCAGGATACGATGGCACACAAAGATGCCGCAATCCTACATTCTAATTTGTACTTGTATTCGAAGATTATGAAATTCGTTCTGATTCCATTCATAATCGGACTAAAAAGAAGTAGAAGCTGTAGCAACTGAAGGCTTCTGTGAAATTTTTCCTTAAAAAAAAAGAAAGACTCATGATCATGAGTCATACTGTGATACAGCACGAGGCATGCGCTACGAGTCTGTGGCCACGTGAACGTGGCCGGGTTTCATTCAACTAACTTGCACTACAAGTACGATAAGGGGTTGTCGCAAAAGTTGTTTTTGTTGTACCTGAAATGAACATCGCTTATTTCATACACGGTCTCCCTCCCCCGTCCAAAATGAATGCAGCTTACTATGCCGGACATGCATGTACATGACTGTAAGGTATCGGTTGACTTGCGATTCTGCCCCCCCCCCCCTCTCCATGAACGACGTTCGATCCAGGGACAACAACAATTTTCTCTGATGACCCCTAAACAGCTACAAGCGCAGGAGAAAAAGCTTTCAAAAAAATTGAACGCGGCAAACTCGTGGTGAAGCCTGGCACTCAAGCTTCGTGCTTGCTATTTACAACATGCGTCACAGGTTCTGAAAAAATGCGACGCAAACAAAAAAAATCCATCGTGGACTAGACGAGCTGCGGAGCCGTGCCACTCTTGTTTATGCACTCTTGCAAAAACAATCATTAGCTTGAGGTGTGGACAAGTGCTTGCGCAAAAGAGAAATATGCGCCACCTCACATAGGGCATGCGAGCATCAACCAGGTGATGTCATGGACCCGACCCAGTAGCGGTATGCACAGATAGGGTTACTGGGTAGCCCTCAAATAGTACAAGCACATGGAAGTACAGTTGCGCTCGGTGAAATCCGACCCAGAGTGCACCTTTGGCGCCCTCAATCTGCACGGCCCTTGACGCCCTGGAAGTGGTACTAATGTGGCTGGACGTACACATGTACAAACACAATGATGTAATCGCAACTGGTACAGGGCGCCAGTTTTGCACTTTGGGTCGGATTTCATCGAGCACAACTGTAGGTATGAAGACATTTCCTGACTCAGCACAAGGCAACAGAGTTGAATGTCCGGTGCATGAAGCCAGCACTATTCATGACCACACTAAGTCTAAATTGCCACTAAAAGAAATATAAACACAAGCATCTGTACACCAATGGACTGTTTGCATAAATCCAATGACATCACCTTTTAGGGCTTTCCACGAATGACATGATCTTGTAAGGCCTTTCGCATTATACAAACGCAACTGTGTTGGGTTGGTAAGAAGTATGTGTTGCACTCAAATTATACGCAGTGGGATAGCTGTGTAGATGCATCCAACTAGAAGAGAAACTCAGACATATTTACAAAGACAAAGCTTCGAAAAAGGTGGCCGCGTTTCGTTGGTGGTGTACTGTCTGTGGGTCATACGACATGTACTTCGTACACACATTGCACGCTGTGCAGTCAATCCGTACACGGTTTACCTTCGAGCGGATACGAGGCCCACACCAAAATATTGCTAAATGTGAGCTTAGTCCACCAAGATTCTCACAACGTACAAACTCGCTGCACTCTGCCATACGACTTTCCCTTCCCTGGGCGTGAAATCAAGGCATTGCCCTTTCGCGGGACAGGGCGCTCTCGTGGTACAACACATATGTTGTTGGTCTGAGAGCATGAAACAAGGTGGAGGACACCGTGTTCTAGTGTACTATTATTGGATTATTTAATACTATATAAAGACTACACATATGCGGGTATGCAGGCATGTGTGTGTGCTTGTGTGTGTGTGCGTATACGTGTGTGTGTGTGTGTGTGCGTATACGCGTGTGTGTGTGTGTGTGCATGTGCATGTGTGTGTGTGTGTGTGCGCGCGCACGTGTGTCTTACACGCCTACGTGTCACTGTTCACTGTCACCCTTCGGTTTACTTCATCCAGTACATGTGTAGTGTCACTGGTTGCCTTTATGACTTCAAAACAACCCACTGGGCATGGCCCCGCTCCATCCTCGAATACCACCGTAGCACATGTTCCGGCATTCCAGGGACAGTCACCAAGCCAGGTTGATGTAGGCGCCACAATTATATCAGGTGATTCTCATGAAGATGTGCTCCATGATCTTGGACACAGCAAATGTCCGAAATGGTAAAGATCACTGCCCGTGCACTTGTTAAAAGTTCATGTGCAGCTGCTGCTGCTCCAGTAGATTACATACTGGGTAGGGATTTACGAACAATTTGATTATTTCCCATCTTGTGATGTGTGGTCATGACCTCCTCCCCCCGCACACAAGACAACCAGTGCAATCGCTAAGTGCATCACTGTACGGGTATACAGCAGTAACGCTGCTACCTAACCGAGTTGCTGGTACATGTGCATACATGAAGAAGAAAAATGGTCCGCTTTTCAACGAACATAAAAGTCAACTCAAAATAAGCATCAGCCCCACCATGCATCTAAATGTACTTACCATCTCAATTTGAGCTTGCTCTCTGAATGCTAGGCAGTCATTCTTCTCGGGAACTCTGCCATGCTTGTACGCGGATACGTAGGTGGGAACCTTGCCTGCATTCAGATCTCGGGCAGCCTCAGTGACACTGCTGGTCTGTAATAACACCGAAGCAACCAAGTAGTTTAGGAGCCGTGTCTCGCAGTTTTTTGGATCTTGAGCAAAGTCTTACCGCGCTGCGCACACGCAGGGTATTCTTGAGGCCAGTGGCCAAGCTGCGGCGGGCAAGCGACAAAGACAACGCCATTCTCCTCGCAAACGTGAACCAAGACTTTTGATTTTTCTTCCTCAACCTCAGCAAGGAATGATTTTGTCAGCTCCCGATCCCCTCTGCACTGCAGACCCGATCGATCGATCGATATCGCGATCCTTCTGGCTCGAAGACAACACTGCATATTTTTGCGACGGAAAATGATTTCAATGACGTCGTTCGTTGGTGACCATGGTGATTTCGAAGATGCTTTCCACGCGATGACGACAGATACCGTCGACGCGCGCACATTATTATTATTATTATTATAATTATTAAATTTTGAATAGGGTAGTCCCACAGGCCTAGCTAGGCCAGGGCCTTTTTACAGGGTACCGGTATACCCTATGAATTACATGTACATGTAGTAGTAGTAGTACTAGTAGTAGTAGTAGAATTTATTATTTTGATAGGGAAGGCCCTACAGACGTTGCCGTCTTGTTACAGGGAACCCTAAGTGCTCTTTACAGAGCGAAACAAAAACGGATAGATGCTCAACCTGACGACACGAGACAGGCAGAGCATGTAATGCGCGTGTACGCTATGTCACAGTATGAGTCGAGTTAATATTAGAGTCGAGTATGATTGTGCGGTCTTCGGTCGACCCCCCCCCCCCCCCACACACACACAACTTTACAAACGACTTGCATGCACAAGACTTACATTTTTGTAGTACATGTATGTAGTTACAACTGTAGTCAGGTAGTTGCAGTGGTTCCAGGTATAAAGAAGGGGTTAATTAAGGGAGGTTCTGCTCTACGTTTTGGGAACGCGACGCAAAGAATCACGCGAACTTTCTTCGCGTTCCCGTAACGTAAAGAAATCCTGTTCTGCTCTACGTTTCACCTAGAGAAGTCACGTGGAATGTGTACTGGGAATTTCCCCTTCCATATTTGGCAGTTTTCTGCATGCAGGTCATCGATACCCAGCAAATCCGTACGCATTTTCTCTGCGTGTGCCACAACGTAGAGAACCTCATCTGGAAATAGCCCTTGACAAGTCGCCGGGTGTTCGACCCATTGGTATCGGCGAAGTGGCCAGGCGCATTGTCGGCAAAGCCATCCTCACTGTCACCGGGAGAGATATCCAAGATGCAGCGGGCACCCTTCAACTGTGTGCCGGTCAGGAGTGCGGCATTGAAGCTGCCATCCATGCGATGCAAGATGTCTACCGTGAGGAGGATGCGCATGCCATATTGCTCGCCGACGCTTCGAACGCCTTCAACCGGCTTAACCGTGAAGCCTGCCTACGGAACATTCGTCACCTCTGTCCCTCTATAGCGCCAGCTGTAATCAACACCTACCGCCAACCATCCCGCCTATTCGTTGATGGAGAGTGCTTGCTATCGTGCGAGGGTACCACTCAGGGTGACCCTCTGGCCATGCCCGTATATGCGCTTGGAGTCCTCCCGCTCATCAAGAAAGTTGCAGTGCCTGGTGCGAAGCAGGGCTGGTATGCGGACGATGCTGCAGCCGGTGGCAACCTAACGCCTGTTCGCCAATGGTGGGACAATCTCGTCAGCCACGGTCCCGGGTATGGCTACCACTGCAATGCCCAGAAGTCACTCCTCCTGGTCAAGCCCTCCAGGTACGCAGCTGCTATCGAGATGTTCGAGGGGACCAGTGTGCAGGTCACGTGTGATGGTTGCCGCCACCTTGGTGCACCTTTGGGCACGGATAAGTTTATAGAACAATTTGTCCAGTCCAAGGTCGCCACCTGGTGTGAGGAAGTTGCGCAGCTCACGACCATCGCTGCATCGCAGCCACAGGCCGCCTACTCCGCCTTCACACAGGGCCTGCAAAACAAGTGGTCCTTCCTCTGCCGGACCTCCTCCATCCCGCCGTCCCTGCTTGAACCGCTGGAACACGCAATCAGCGGTCGGCTCATCCCGGCCATCACGGGTCAGGCTCCACCTGGGACAACTGTTCGCTCCCTACTCTCTCTGCCTTGCCGGCTTGGGGGACTGGGTATGGCAGACCCTTGTTCAGTGGCTGAACAGTACACCTCATCCCGAAGGATCACGGCTAGCCTCGTGTCTCGCCTGCTGGAGCAGGAGTCGTCTCTTGGCGACTCTCTGACCCAGCTCCGGACGGTCAAGGCGACGGTTCGGGCCGAGAAGCGGAGCGCGTTCAAGTCTATGGCTGACGCCCTTCGCTCGGATCACCGGGAGCTGGCCCCTGTTCTCGACCTGGCCTCTGAAAAGAGTGCATCCAGCTGGCTGACCTGCCGCCCCCTCAGCCGCCATGGTTTCATACTCAGCAAGGGAGATTTCCGGGATGGCCTGTGCCTCCGGTACGGCTGGACACCTCCTCGGCTCCCAAGCCTCTGCGTGTGCAGTAAGCCGCTGAATGTGAGTCACGCCCTGTCGTGCCCGTTTGGTGGCTTCCCGACGCTGCGACATAACGAGGTCAGGGACATCACCGCCAGAGCTCTAAGGCAGGTCGCTCACAACGTGACAGTGGAACCCCACCTCCAGCCCGTCACCGGAGAGGCCTTCCGCCATCGCACAGCTGTCACGGAGGAGCAAGCTCGGCTGGACGTTGCGGCTAGTGGTGTGTGGGGTGGCCGATTCGAGCGCATCTTTATTGATGCACGGGTGTTCAACCCTTTTGCGTCTTCGAATCGTGCCACCTCCCTCGCTGCTAGCTACAGACGCCATGAACAGGAAAAGCGCCGGAAGTACGAAGAGCGAGTACGTGAAGTTGAGCATGCCTCCTTCGTGCCCGTTGTGCTTTCTGCCTCTGGTGGCTATGGCAAGCATGCCAATGCTCTTTTCACGCGGATCGCCTCTCTCCTGGCTGAGAAGAGTAAGGAGCCATACGGGCAGATTATCTCCTTGCTGCGCTGCCGCCTTGGGTTTGCCTTGGTGCGCTGTGGTGCTATGTGCCTGCGTGGCTCAAGCCGTCAAGGAGCATGTAAATTGTTTGCTCCTGCCGTGCCTGAGTCCCCTGCTGTGCTACAGTGCGTTTTTTTATAACAGACCATTGTCGATTTTGATTTTTTAGTTTGTTCTCATTCCAAATTTGAAATTTTTTCTTCACAGCTGCGTTTGTGTGGGTCTTGGATCGAAGAAAATTAAGTTTGGGAGTCGGAATAATAATAATTGTCAAAGTTAGATATTCGGCCGGGTTTCGGCTGGAAATCCGGTTTTAAATGGTTTTCAGTGGATTTTGATTTTTTAAACGGAAGTTTTAGCCAGGAAAGCTCATCACTTGCATGGTGCCCGGCATGAGTTCGAATCCAGTACAGTTCATCTTGATTCTTTTTTTTCTTTTCTTTTTCGGTATACTGTAGTACAGCGCATGCATGTACATGCACATGGCTGTGCAGTTGTGCACTGCTGCCTGCAGTTCTCCTAACCTTTGTAGGAAATCAGTGAGTCGTGGCTTTTCACGACTTATTGTGGCAAACTGTACTGAATAATTCAAATCCTGTATTGCAATTAGCTCAATAAATCAAAACATTCCAGCATGCATGTAGGAAACTTCCCTCGATCCCTGAAAGAATGCAGTGAAAATTCAAACACCACAACAAATCACAAAGGCAATTCACACAGCTCCCATAAAGAGACTAACAAAAAGGAAGCATGAGCAGTTTTACAAACACACAAACACACACAATGCAAATAGGTCACAGTTGTGTCTGGTTCAACATCTGCGAATAGTAGAAGACCAGCGAGGAACGAAACGGCCCCAATAATTCCGTGTTTTGTGTTTCACTTGTGACGACAGTATTACACAGTGAACAGATGTGCTCGGACAGCCGACGACGTATATCATCGTTGGCGCCGGCCTCCAGTCACGAACACATCGGCGCAGTTTTTCACGAATCTGTCCCGTCCACCAGTATGCAGAACAATAACGCGCTTGCCTTTACCTGATGGTGCTTCATTTGGTTGCTTGCCTATACACTCCTGTCACCATTGTCGTACCACCTCCTAGTACCTGTGTGACGCGCATTGACCCACGTCTCATCCAGGTATGTCTCACAGGTAGCGATGCCGCCATGACACAATCCTGTGCTGTTCCATCATTATTTGTGTGATACCTCTGGTCTTGCCACACTGGAATCCCATGGAACGCAACATTTCCAAGAGCTAGTTTTGCTCATGTCTGGAAAATCGTCGATGGTTTCTCTGCAGCGAGCAGGAACTTTGTCCAGTGTTGGGTCCTCCTTCGCAGCATAGAATCCGTAAATTATTTCTTATACAGTCCAAAGCAAATCCGTCAGGATTGAGTGGTTTCATGGCACGAGTCTCACATCGGGGATTGTCACTCTCGTTGCCTTCATCACTGGAGACAGACAAGGCCAACGCAGCACGCTGATTTTCGCCGTCAGCATCCCTGGTACATCTGTTCATGGTGGAAATGCTGACGCCACACGCAACAGCAGCATGGCGAATGGAATACTTGGGACCAATTCGATGCCCAGCCATTGTTCTCCTCGTCTTCGCAACAAATTGTAAAACAGACACCACCATGTACCATGGCCCGTTCGCGTTTTGTTATAATTATGTGGCATGTCGAGAGAACAAGTTGCCACGAACGAAAAGACACTCGAGAAAAAGCAAAATAGGGCCACAGAGCAGTCAGCAACAAAATGATTCCTCCGGCCACGAGGCAAGGAGCTCGAAGGACACTCTGAACAAGATGGCGAAATGCCACGAGTCACACCTGGTTTTTCGAATTTCGCGCGCAGATTTTCGTGACGCAACTCGCATGACATTTTCTCAAAAGTGTCCTTGAGTACGTTCTCAAGGTTTTCAGAGTCTATTATAAAAAAACGCACTGTAGTGCAGTAGTGGCGGCGGAGGCACGCATCCAGTGAACCTGCACAGTGCAGTGATCCTACTGAGTGACAGACTCTGTAAATACTGTCACGATCTGATGATTCGTTTTATGTGTTGATTCTTCACAAAATGTGTTATTTTGCCCGTGCAAGCTTGCAAGATCAAGAGGCTAAATTGATCAAAAAAAAAAGAAAGAAAAAAAAGAGAACCTCATCTCCAGCTCCGCGTAGAAATCTGGAGCCAAAACACGCGAAGCCGTAGACTCTAACCCGGCCAGACACCTTTTACGGGCGAACAAAACACAATTATTTGCCATGGCGGAGGATTGAAACCCAGACACCTGCTCTCTACGTGATTTCTCTACGTTTCACCTAGAAAGAGTAGATAAACAAGAGTGTGCAACTCCGGATCTCTCCTGCACAATCCAGTCCATGCGCCAAGACCGAAAAAGTCGTCTAAAATTTGTACTTTTTATGCAGATTAGCCACTTTTCCGAGCAGAATATATTCAAATCTTCGTTGAAAAATTGTCAAGAAAATGTTAGATGTCTCGAGTCGTTTGCAATTTTCTCTCCATCAGTGCTCGTTTGCGGAAGTTTTGCTTTCCGGACACCTTGATTGGGCCTTTGACCTTATGGATGTCAGTTGTAGTGGTCGTTACTCATTGTCTCGACGTCGCTGGGAGTGTTCTTATGGGAGCTGTCAAATATTCGTAAAAATCAGGCAAGTGGCAAAGAAAAATTCGCCAAATTTTTGGGCAAGATAGTATGTAGACATCGATGCTTTCCTTTGACTCTCCACCGATGTGGAAACACTTCCAGAAGCGTTCATCGGTGTCCGGTTCTTGATGGGGTCGTGGTGGCCTCCACCGTTTGGAACAAAACAAAACCAATGCATTGTCTGTCGTCACCAGTAGGAGACGTATTACATGGCAAAGAAACACACCAGCACCCGTATTCACTCTTGAGGGGCCTGAGATAGAAGCCCACATCATCTTCGTTCAAATGACAAAGTTCTAACCAGGATCTGCAGACTGCAATTTCAATGTCATTTTTGGTCCCTTGAAAAATGGCCTAGCCAATAGCCTATAGGTAGTTTATGGAGCATTGGCGTGTTCTTCGGGCTTGCAATCATATTATATTCATCATGAACTTCTCTTGCAAGATTCGTGCGAAACTGAAAGTTGTAATGTACTCTCAGGACAGCTTGAAGTAAGTTTCAATTCTCAGTGAGGTGCAAAGGTCTGAGTGGAACGAACTTTAAACCGTCATCGTGAATGTCAATGGGAATATGAGCCAAGAGTCCACAACCCCAAGGGAAAGGTGTGATGGACTCTTAGTATGATCTGTGCGCAAAGAACTGCAGTTGAGTCATCGTTTTAGCAACATGGCTGCGTTCTGAGTTTTAGCACATTCTTAGACTCTTATTGTACTGGAGTGTGCACTTTATAACACGTGTACATGTATATAACAAAAGCTGACTTACAGAACGGTAGAAAATGATAATTATGTCCCATTCTCAGCTTTGGTTTCTGGCGTTCTTTTAAAGGGGAAGTATACCCTAAAATCAAATTTTCACCAGTTGTAGTCTTCGGGGTGCTGAGTTGAATGGTCTTGGTCTGAGGAAACTGAGACGCTCCCTTCCTCCTTTATTCCCAATCGAACTCGCGCACTTCCACCGAAATTGGGTGACTGCGCCCTACTAGATGGGGATTTGTATGCAAAATGTCACCAAAAGCGCCATTTCGTTCTTATAAAAGCACGGATGACCGCGATTGGCCCATATGTTGTAGTCTTTTGGACGCTGAGTCGACTGGTTTTGGTCCGAAAAGGCTGCGATATAGCGTTCGGCCCTTATTCCCGATCGAACATGGCTGAACAAGCGGTCACGTGCTCCTGCGTACACAAGTTACCTGGTCACTGCTCCATCAGGCTACAACTTTCACACCAAGGTTCAAAGGTTCAACTCGAGTGATAGAAACTCGCTCAAACATGCTATAACTTTAAAAGTTGGAATAAGGGCTGAATGCTACATCACAGCCTTTTCGGACCAAAACCAGTCGACTCAGCGTCCAAAAGACTACCACCATCTCCTTTCGTGGTCGTATTGTGGAGGTGGTCTGCTGTCTGTAGGTCATACGACACGGACCTTGTACACATATTCCACATTTTGCAGTAAATCCAGGGATATCCGTACCTTCGAGCGGACAAAAGCTCCACACAAAGCCTGCCAAGTGTGCCCTTAGTACACTAAGGTTCTCACATCGTACAAACTTCGTTGCACTCTGCCATACGATTTTCCTTTCCCGGGCTGTAAAATCAAGGTGGGGCGCTCTGGCGGTACTTTACGGTAGTACAACATATGGGCCAATCGCGGTCATCCGTACTTTTATAAGAACGAAATGGCGCTTTTAGTGACGTTTTGCATACAAATCCCCATCTAGTAGGGCCACCCAGTTTCGGTGGAAGTGCGCGAGGTCGATTGGGAATAAAGGAGGAAGGGAGCGTCTCAGCTTCCTCAGACCAAGACCATTCAACTCAGCACCCCGAAGACTACAACTGGTGAAAATTTGATTCCAGGCTTACGGGTGCATGCCTGTATGTGGAGAGTGCGTTAACTTCCCCTTTAAAGCGAGGCTCTACTGTACATGTACATGTAATGTAAAGAACTTGGTGTGCCCCCGTCAATTTCTACCTGTAAACGACTTCAGCACATACACCAGAATACAGCGCTGAACCAATTCAATTATCATGATCATGCACATGGACCACATGATAGTACATTCGAGCGCAGGTATTCCCGGGGGGGGGGGACTTTACATTATTTCACTTGCAAACACATTGCACGTTACATGCAATTTCGATTCCTTCACTGTACATGTAGATCTACATAAGAAAAGGAACAAAACAGCCCAGCTGCAGCATGCATTCTTGATCAATAATCTGGCACACCCTGGTTTCAGTCAACCACATGGTACTGTAGCAACTAAAAGTGCTTATAGCCGAGACACAGGCAGGAAGTGCTATATGTGTGCTTTCTTTTCCATCTCCTTCACAATGAGGAAACTCAATACAAGTGCAGACTGCCTCTTTTACGGCCAAAGAAACACAGTGTATGGTGAAGAAAGTGTCCTAAGGCCGAGTAAAGGAAATAGCTAACTAATAGGAATGGTAAAGCTACTAAAAGACTGGAACTGAACCCTTTAATTTAAACAACTTCCAGCTAGTATGTGACATACAAGTCAGTTAGGTTCAACACTATGCCAGTGGATGACAGGGCAGTGCCCAACTCCGATGCCAACCAGCCACGTCATGGACAGACGCACCAATGAGATGGTTAGGGATAGCCGGAGGCGAAAGTTAACCACAAGGAGGAACGGAGAAATAATAATTGTGTACAGCTACAAACAGGATCCGGAAACACAAGCTTTTCGGTCAAAGGGAATGAATTCTACACGAGCATCTTGAGAAAAGCACATGTGTCATTCCCCATACTTCACAGTCTAGCCAGCACCAGCATTTACACACTGAATGCCGGCATAAGATAGAGTGACCAAATTAGGACAACATCACCAGGCCTGGCAATCAAACAGAAGATCGTTGTCCATAGACTGTTGTCCATATTCGAGAGCCACATGGATCTGTATGCAGTGACCATGACGATTGACCATGATACTCTATAGGCACTTGGATACCCATATGTGCACAGAATATGATTGGAAAAACCTCAACCAAGACAGAGGCACTGAAAATCTGTCGCCAGTGGCTTGTTTAAACACGGCTACGAATCCCACCAGACCAAACTCACACAATCCACTACAAACGAGCTGTAAATGGTCAGCGTGCTGTGTTCGAAACCCTGGACCACGTTCCTCGGCAAAGGACAAGACGGGTGTGCACGTTCTCTTAACCAGTTCAGCCGTGCATGGGATGTGACAGTATTGCCTGTGACCGAACAGCTTGCAAGGAACGAGACAATCCCTCTAGTAACTGCATATGGCACATTTCACAAGGCATATCCTTGGCCTGAGAGTACACCATGACGATTGTTCCTTCATTTCTCTGACCAGTTGGGTCCACACTTGAGGTCCATAATCAAGATGGAGAGCAGCCAGCTTGCTCTATGAACGCATGCAACAATGTTCAGTAGACGGCATAATCCCGACTCCTGCATGGACAAAAACAAAATGAAAAGCCACACCAAGTCATAAGCATCAAAGTTCATTGTGAGGAATTATTGATCAATGACCGAGTACTGTAGAACGGGTAATTCTAGCGACTATTAATTTTAGCGTTTTCCCATTGTCAACCGGTTAGCGACGTTTTATTTTAGCGATTTGCATTTTTCTTCATTGTACACATTTTGATACTGCATTCTACTACTGTATGTACAAACCATCACTACCGTGTACTATGAGTGCTAGTACGAGAGAACATCATAAAACATGTGCTAACTAGTACTACTACTTGAAGTACTAGTATGACTACTCACTCCTCACGGATCACCAGTGCACTACTAATGTCTCAACGGATTAGCGACTTGAAACTTTAGCGAAAGTGAGTCGATCGCTAAATTCACTAGGGTTTTTACGTCGCTAAAGTTACCCGTTCTACAGTAATCGGTATAATCGTTTCAGCCCTACTTGTACAGTGCGTATCGGTTATAGCGTGGTCGTGTAAAAGAATATACTGCCTACAAGAATGAACTCTCATGTTTTCATAATCATAACATGGATTTCAATTTTCAAGTGCACATTTATTCTTACAAGCAATTTTATAGTACAGTAGAATATATCGGTCCTAAGAATGGACTTTGTGTAGCAAAACATACCAGATTAGTACAAAGTATATCGCCTGTAGTAATAACATCCGTCCAATGCAGTTCCGACCTGACTCGCGTTGGGTCGCAGTGCTGCAGGTTCAATTGTTGTGGTCATGTAACTCATGTTGCATAGCCACATGGTAAGCCTATGTGACTATGCCCAGCCGCATGCACTGTAACACTACATTGTATGTACGATGATCTTCCTGACTCCGTGTACATGCATGTGATATGTCACACTTGATTTATCGTGTGTAAGAAATATCGGAAATAAGAATAGAAAGTCGTTTTTCAAACACCCACGCTATAACCGATGCCTACTGTACTTCGTAGGTGAACCCAATCCCACGGGCCACGACACGCTGATACCACAGGGTACCGGGTCCACCATATGCCATCTTTACAGGGTTTAATGCGCAGCTTCCACATTCCATACCGGTAACACAACTACAAGCACATGCGCCTCTATGTGAGACCAATCAACCTGCAAAAGTTACAAATACGGCAAAAGCGTGTGTATAAGCGCATGGGCCATTACAATATGGTCCTCTTGTCAGGGTCTGTTCACTGCAGTGCTGTCCTTTTTTCTCGGCTTACGGGGCAGGAATATCTCAACAGGAATGTCCCCGTTGTGTTGGTGATGTGCACGCGGCGTGGGTCGGCTAAGAGTGCAGTGTGGAATGGTGGAGTGAGTTAATTCACCGAGAAACGATGAAGGTAATAATTGCGCCTGCCGAACACCATGAGACTCCAGAACATGTCTTTGTCTATGGAGTAATTAAGAGTGCATACATACTTATTTAATTCTACCCAACTTCCCATGACTACCATGTATGAACTGTGAAATCGGGTGAAGAGCCTCAATGGACATCGCTCTGAACTACAATTTTGACCCTCGCTTGCAGCTGATCTGAGAACGCGATCAGCCTTTTGAAGTGTATCTGTTCACATTCAAAACACCCATTAACATTTGTAACATCGTAGATAATTGTCCTCAAGTTTACGAGAAGAAAATCAGAAATCCATCAGCCATACTAGTTTTCGTGATTCTCGTGTATTGGCAACTGGGGTATTAGGAAAAATTCGCCAAATTTTTGGGCAAGTTACTATCAAGACAATTTTTGCTTTATGAGCAGCCTAGGACAATGGACTATACACACCTGAGGTCTGGGCGGTGTCCGGTAGTTCTTTTTTGGTTCTCACGCCATCAAGTATTTTGGCATCCAAAAATCATAAATTCTGGACGACGCAAAATTGAGAAAAGTGGCTCTGCTGCAACATGACGGAACAATCTCTGGCGGAACGGCTTCCAGATTTTGTTTAGGGACTATCCTAGCCCTCAGCAGGCCAAGTTACAATAGCATTCATGAAAGTCTTCCATGCCAAATCGACGACGATCAAAATGGTGATTCTGCTCAAAATTGGTCCCAGAAAAAGTCGAAAAAAGCGGCGTCGTCATCTTCATTTTGCATAAAGATTCGGCTCATTTTTGGCCCTTGGCGCATGGACTGAATCTGCAGATACCCCCGCCCACGGCGGAATTTTTTGTTGACGTCACCTTTTTTCAGAGAAACGCGGACTTTGCCGCAGAGCAGTGTGAGAGCACGTGCTGGGCACCGACCTTGCTTGAGCTTGTGTAAAACCCGGCCAAGTGCACGAGGGAAACCTCTCCAAAAGGCTCGCAGCGCGTGCGTCGTCGAAAAGATTACGTCAACAAAAAATTCCGCCGTGGGCCAACCCATCCGCGAGTTGCACACTCTTGTTTATCTACTCTTGGTTTCACGTATAGCAGAACCTCTCTACTAGGGAGGTTAAGGTTCTGCTATATATACGTGAAACGTAGAGAAATCACGTAGAGAGCAGGTGTCTGGGTTAGAGTCTACGGCTTCGCGTGTTTTGGCTCCAGATTTCTACGCGGAGATGGGGTTCTCTACGTAAAAAAAGTGTCGTTGTGGCACACGCAGAGAAAATGCGTACGGATTTGCTGGGTATCGATCAACTGCATGCAGAAAACTGCCAAATATGGAAGGGGAAATTCCCAGTACACATTCCACGTGACTTCTCTAGGTGAAACGTAGAGCAGAACAGCATTTCTTTACGTTACGGGAACGCGAAGAAAGTTCGCGTGATTCTTTGCGTCGCGTTCCCAAAACGTAGAGCAGAACCTCCCTACTGTCCATATTGCCCAACGCCGTAATCATGGTAATATGGAGCAGGGAGTCGTATTTTACGACTCCCTGATATGGAGTCTTCTGTGCCCTGACACCCCATGGCAGGCCAGGGGTAGGAGTCCTACGTTGTATGTGTCTACTACTTGAACTACTCTGCTTGTAATACTTTGTGAACTCGCTTTAATACTATAAAACAATGTAGAGAAAATTTGTATACGCAATGCAATGCAATAATATTATATGCTCCCGTTCACATGCACAAAAATGATCCTCCCCCCCCCCCCCCACATGTACCCTCACTCCTAAAATTTATGCTGTTCCCAACATGGACTCAGCACATGCAAACGCCATCAATGCAGTGCAACTTGACGTAACGTCATCAGCTACTCGAGTTACAAGCCTTGTGTTGAAGAAAAACATCAGAATAAAACTCAGTGTGCTGCCAGTGAGGATTGCACATCCCAACATCCATTCATTGCCACACAGCAAGATGAATACCGTATTTTCCGGAGTATAGTGCGCACTTTAGATGTGCTATGTTAGGCCCTAAATCGCAGGTGCGCACTATGCTCCGAATATGAAATGCATGTACTTCAATGAAGTGCGCACCCCCAATGAAGATCGGGGGTGCGCGTTATACAAAGGTGCGCACTATACTCCGAAAAATACGGTACAGTACTACTAGTATTAAAGAGAAATAGGAAAAGTACAGGGGGCCTAAAATAAAATAACTCAGACTGGACAAGTGAAGGGATTCCAGCAGTAGCGGCAGAGACGCCTTATTGAATCCACGCCGTAACTTTCATCTCAGACATCCGCGGCACAAGTCGGAGTACTTTGAGTTCACCGCAAGAGAAAAAAAGGTCATGCTGGAATGGCTAGTGTCAGCCACAGTCAGTGGTCAGGCCCAGACGGTACCATTACAACCATAACTGTTACCGGCCAAGCAGAGCAGCGCAGCAGAGCTTGGCGTCGCGTTGGCAGGTTCACGGCTGCACGTATCATAGCTGCTGTGCATTTCAAAAGGCACTCAGCGGACGGACAGTGTCCGGGGGATGGGCTGCACCCCGTGCACTTCGGTGTCAAGTGGATACAAGCAACAGTGTACTGGCAGTTGTCATCAGTGACAGAGGCAATCCCAACCACCCTTAAATCCACTCGGACAGGTGGGATTTGGGAAGAGGAGATCGCCTTGTTCTGTCACCAGCATCATCAACTCCATCATCACCAACAGTATCATTATCATCACCAACGTAATCATCACCACCAGTATTAGCATCAGCATCATTGCCACACACTGGGCTCATGGTGGTGCTGAGCCAAGCATGATCCTACCGAGCACACAAAACGCACACAGTGAACAAGCACACAATAGCAAAGTAAAGATATTGGCACATGCACTGCAACGGGCAGCATCTATCTATCTACCTACGTAGAGCAGGAGTAGTACAGCAATCTTCAAGTTACACGGAATACCGTATTTCCACAAATAGTAGGCCGGTCTACTATTTTTTCAACCTCGTCCTAACCCGGCCTTATAATCGAGGACGGTCTTGTATTCAAGGACGGTCTTTTATTCTTTCAACCCAGTTTGAAACCGGTCTTCTATTTTTCGCCACACAGTTTTACCCCCATTCTTCCATTTTCTTCCACACAGTTTGAGCACGGTCTTCTACTTTTACCCACAGTTTGAGCACGGTCTTCTATTTTTAACACAAGTTTGAGACTCATTTAGTAGGCCCGGTCTTCTAATCGGAGACGGTCTTTTATTTTTTCAATCGCCCCCTGCCCCGGCCTTGTATACGAGGTAGGCGTTGTATATGAGGACGGCCTTTTATTTGCGGAAATACGGTAAGTACGTGTATTTGTATTTGTGTGGTACATGGTGAGACAATACTTGCACATCCACTCAGTGCACAACGGACAACACTCGGAATAATGACATTAGAGAGGTTCCGGGGTACGATTTTTCGTGTCAAAATCCGTCGAGGCGCTACGGATTTTTTACACGTCGTTTTCGAGCAGCGAAATCTTCCGGAGTACGGAACTTATGTGTTTGCCGTCATTGCCTAGGTTACGATCGCAAACACGTCCCATTCCCGCACTATGCCTTTTTATTTTGAAAATTTGTACCGAAATCAAAACTTCCCGCGGAAAATCGATGTTTCTCGTACCAAATTTGTACGCGAAAAATCTTTCTGCACCCGATGACGCAAAATCTCCATACGAAACATGGTTCGTATGAAAGCCAGTCCACACGGATTCTTCGTGCCGAAAAATCGTATGGAGCACGCCTCGAAAAAATCCGTAGCGCCCATACGGATTTTGGCACGGAAAATCGTACCTCGGAACCTCTCTATTATCAAAACCACATTCACATTGAGCCACAGTGTTGAGAAGGTGAAGACAACTCTCAAAGGGCGCTTGCATACCGGTACATCTGCACAAATGCTGCAAAGGATTTTAAAAGCAATTCAGTATGCTGTCCCTTAAGGCCTTGTCAGCATACCAGACCGTTACTCAAAGCCGTGCGGTGGCTTACCAGCGATTCCTGCACTCGACGGCGTCACGACGCACCAATCTCTTGTGATCATCTAGACTGGCCACCAGGTCCTGTGTGAGACGATTCTTGTGAGGATACAACTAGCAGATACGAGGAGCAGACATCGAGAACAAGAATGGAACAACACAGAAAACTCAAGTGAAAATAAGGAACATGCATTGGTTTTAGCCACCACATAAGACGTTTCCCCATCGCAAGTTCTGTGGAGGTGAATTTTGCCAGGGCACCAAAAGCTCCAGGGTGGGGGCAGCCAACTTTCCTACGACACAAACCGTGTCATCAAGTACAGCACAGGCTCGAAAACGTGCAAGTCGGCGGAGTCAGCAAGAGTGCCTGAATCCAGACTTAAGTAAGTGTCTACAAACACAGGTAAATACTAAAATAGTAACGGAGGACTGCATGGCATTGGCTGCTAATGGCTTGTGGGTGTTTCTGAAGCATTTTCTGTGTGTACAAGTACATTCGCAATTCAATGAATTCATGATCTGCTGCTGAGCATGTGAGTCACTTCTGCTACAGAAGTCTACAAACCAACCAGCACGACATTTCGAGAAAAAAAGGGTGACAGAAACACATGCTTTTCTGTCACTTTATTCATCAACATCACGGCCCTTATATGCTACGTAGCCCCACACAGCCCAACTTGTCAGCACCATTACAACTCCACTGATTCATACAATCCAGTGCCATTCAGAGTAGGATCTGGCCTAAAAGAGAACTTGGTATGGTTGTTGCTGAGGTGATGTTGCAATGCTTACCAGGTGGTGCGGCAGGGCAGTCAATGAACCAAGACACCTGAGAGAGGACTGGCGAACTTTCTGCAAATACCACACACGCACGCACGCGCGCGCGCGCACACACACACACACACACACACACACACACACACACACACACACACACACACATACACACACTTGTTGCTCACTGCCAAAACTGGTTACGTGGGTCTCCCCGGGAGAGGGGAGAGAGACTCAAAAGGAACACACACACACACACACGCACACACGCGCGCGCACACACACACATACACACACACTCATACACACACACACGCACACACACCAAGATATAGCATGCAGGAGAAAACGAGAGCGTGAGTAGTTACCCATGCTATCGTTGTACGGGGATGGGAACTTCCCCACTGCTACATGGTAGTTTCCTGATGCAGGAGACTCTTCTTCTTTGCTGCCCAGCTGCCGGCAGGTGCATCATAGCATGGGCGTAGTCCTAGCAGTCCCCTGGCCAAGTACATTGCACATGCAGGCTCTATATGCCTGCTATCACCCCACTATCTAATAAATGTTTAACGGAGACCTGGTCGAATCGCGTGCAACCTTAGGAGTCTGAGCCGCAGGGAAGATAACATACTTTAAACGTGTGGCTAGTACTGTGGGCATAACGGTATACACGGTGCGAAACAACAGCTAGCTGTCCGGATACTGGGTACGTTTGATTTATATACAATGTACATTGTACTGTTGATGCTCAGCACATTGTAAATTTTCCGTGACTGGTAGATTTAACTGTAGAGTGGCGAACGTCTGGCCCCTATCCTATAAATACACATTGTGTACTCTGTCAAGCACCCTACACCCTACCATATTGCCCTGGAAGCGGGAGAGTTTGAGCAGCAGTGGGATAATGTCTGACACATACTGTCCCATCACGTCAGGCGCGCCATTCATCAGTGCCATGATAGCGTTGAGTGATGATGTCAGAAGCTGAGCACTTGAAGACGACAGGCACTGGATAACCAGCGGAAGAAGCTGCACGCAAATACAAACCAAGAGAGAGAGAGAGAGAGAGAGAGAGAGAGAGAGAGAGAGAGAGAGAGAGAGAGAGAGAGAGAGAGAGAGAGAGAGAGAGAGAGAGAGAGAGAGAGAGAGAGAGTGCGTGAGTGAGTGAGTGAATGAGAGACAGACAGACAGACAGACAGACAGACAGACGCATACATACACAGACAGACAGACACAGACAGACAGACACAGACAGACAGACACAGACAGACACAGACAAACAGACAGACACAGACAGACAAACACAGACAGACACATATTGACATAGACAGACCCAGACAGACCCAGACAGACCCAGACAGACCCAGACAGACCCAGACAGACCCAGACAGACCCAGACAGACACAGACAGACCCAGACAGACCCAGACAGACACAGACAGATACACAGAGAGAGAGAGAGAGAGTGAGGGAGAGAGCCCATGCATCCAACACACAATCATGTCTTACTGGTGGTATTTCACTGAGCAGGACTTGTTCAGGCACACAGAAAAGAAGGTGAGAAAGCGCCGTCAAGAAATGATCCTTTACACTGCCTGAAACGAGCAAAGACACACACAGCCAACACACACAGGGATTAGCATAGAGCAGCACACCATGAACGCACAGCATACTGATGAGGCTGCGAGAACTAGTACTGCGAGCAAAGTAAAAGTAGAGTTTGCATGTCTGCATTACCACCGACTATGCTGTAGTGCAATTCTGTTATGAAACACAACCAGCTTAGGAAGTAGTTCAGTTTGCACGTCCACGTTACAACCGGCTATACAATTGTGTTGAGAAACACAACCAGCTTAGAGACGTTTCGCCAGTACCGGTAGTTCAACAGAGAGCATCGTTGAAAGTGGATTGCAATGCTACAGACAAACACAGGATATCCTTCAGGATAAGACACCACTATTCACCTAGACACAACGTGACGTGACTGTGTGACTGCGTCTGGTATTCACATACCATCTCCTGCCTCCTTGAAGCCTTCCACTAGCTGCGGGCGAACTTGAATGAAGAACTTCTGCTTGTGGAGGAACTGCACGGGGCAGACGGAGAAAGGTGGAGAAAGATAGAGAGACAAACAAGCCAATTAAACAGAGTTTCCTTCAATTCCTTGTGGCAGAATCAGTCTGACTGTAAGCCTAGCAAACACGCACGCACAACCTCCATCTAAAATGCAGTTCTAGAACATCCAATATCACTACATTCCCTCATCACACGCAAGCAAGCAAACACATACGTGGCCTGCCGGCCCGCACCCCCCCCCCCCCCCACGCCACCCACACACGCCTGCACCCCCCCCCCCCCCCCACACACACAGGTCAGTTGCTCAGAGAGGAGACATGTGATTTGGTCTCACCATAACCATAGCTCCACCAGCCTGCGTCAAGTTTCTACTCGCATCATCATTCAGCAACAAGGAGAAGGCAGCAGCAGCAGCACTGGCTTCGGGGCCATTGCGAGTGAACAGGCTTATCAGCTGCAGAGCAGAAGTTGAAGCACAAATACCGCATACAATGGTACACATGCAAGAAGTTGTGAACTTCAAATGCATTGAAGCAGGACTCTAGTGACTGGTTTCCTGCCTGAGAACTCTTTTCCTGTTATTGTCAGACTTTGGGTAAACAGTGGCTGAGCTATAAAGCACCAATTGCCATACCCTGAAGGCGGCGCCGTACCTAATACTGAAGTTTCACTGGACCCTGTCTAGTGTGGATCAAGAGAACCATGGGCAAGACTTTTCACCAGGCATGGAACATAAAAAACTAGATACACCTGTTGAACGTCTTCCTTTGTACATGTACAAGTACTTGGTATCCCATAGTGCCACATGTTATGTGCAGGGTAGTACTTTATACTGAACAGTGTGTCACGGTGTGCATGTACCTGGGCCATACCTTAGCAGAGAGCTCCATGGAACTGGAATGGGACCGCAGCACCATAGCACGCGTAACCTGAGATTGGCAACGGACATCAGGAGAACAAAGAACCAGCGGTGTGTTAGATGCGGCGGCTGTTCGCCTGCCGCTGGAGCAGCACAATGTACAGAGCTGGCTAGAGAAATCCAGCCTCGTGAACAAAGTAGCGCCGCGTTCGAGTGCACAGACCAGTGTGCGTAGTGCTAGGGCTGCGCAGCGCCCGGCGCTATTTTATTCATGAGGCTGGATTTCTTTGGCCAGTACTGCACAACATCACTAGCAATGCACACCAGAACGAACATGTACATGACTGTAATGTACTGCTGCTCTCTGATTCCGATGTGCAGCATCATGTAACTAGCTTGGACAGCACAGCACTCCTAGCAATGCGCCAGGAAGGTATGCTTCCAAACAAGTGACTCATCAACAAACTGATGAATGCCATTGCTAGGCTGACCTTAGCGACCAGGTCTCCCGTGTCTGTCTGTGTACTGACTTGTGCCCGGGACAATGGCATAACGTGGAGTGCCAAGACGTTTGTGTCCGCAGCTCCCCAGATGGCGTTGGGGCGGCTACATTAGGGAGGTTTAGTCCCACGTAATACGTGGGTACTTTACGTGGGTGCACCACGTGATACTCAGTGACCCACGTACAGACGTTTTCTGATTCACGACATACCGTGTATGGAGGCTCACCCACGTTCCGCCAGAACGTGGGTGAAAATCAGAATGGAGCGCATTGTGCGAGCTGTGAGGGTGCTCAGCTGAATAAGTTTCCGAAGCACGAAATCAAAATATTGGATGAGCTTCTTAGGCCGGGGTAGCTTCGTCTTTGACCAGGTTTTGGCCTTTCGCTTCATGCTTTTGTTTGTTCCGTGTGACTAAACACAACATTGCAACGTGGGTGCCCTTCATCCACTTTACGTGGATCACCCACGTACGCGTTTCCGTTACGTGGGAACTAAACCTCCCTAGTATCAAAGCCAACGGTTGGACCATGGATGGCACTAATGTGTGGTGTCTGCTAACCATGACATCTCCATCCCGAGCAACCGCACAGATCTGCACTCTTTCACGGGCCTTGTGAATCAATGTGCCGGCTACACGCCACGCCTGGCTAAGCTGAGTGCAGCCTCTACGCGGTCTCCTGAAGCCATCAGTCGAGTACTAGTACTTGTGGCATAGTGATTACATTGCAGCATTCAATGCCGTCAAGGTGAACTCATGTCACTGACAAGATGACAACATCAGTACAGCCTGCTCAAGCATTACAGCTACCAGTCTGCAGTTTTAACACCATTATGCATTTTTTGTCTTCATTGCACTAGACTGCTGCCTTTAATATTGAAATAAAAAAGGAAGCTACGCATGTTGGAAATATCTTCTGGCAAACAGTATCTTACCCATGCAAGGAGAGAGACAGCAGCATTCACGTTGCCATGTTCCAGTGCATTACTGATCACTGTGCTGGCATTGTGCAGTGCAGTGGACAAGGCTGACTCTGCACACATGCACATGCAGAGAAACAAGCAGGAGAGAGACATACAAATGTAATCGTTGTGGTAGTGGCAGAACAGCACTGCTGAGAGAGAGCGCGCGCGCGCGCGCGCGCGAGAGAGAGAGAGAGAGAGAGAGAGAGAGAGAGAGAGAGAGAGAGAGAGAGAGAGAGAGAGAGAGAGAGAGAGAGAGAGAGAGAGTGAGAGAGAGGGGGGAGAGAGGGAGAGAGGGAGGGAGGGAGAGAGGGAGGGAGGGAGAGAGGGAGGGGGGGGGAGGGAGGGAGGGAGGGAGGGAGAGAGAGAGAGAGAGAGAGAGAGAGAGAGAGAGAGAGAGAGAGAGAGAGAGAGAGAGAGAAAGAGAGAGGGAGAGAGAGAGAGAGAGAGAGAGAGAGAGAGAGAGAGAGAGAGAGAGAGAGAGAGAGAGAGAGAGAGAGAGAGAGAGAGAGAGAGAGGGAGAGAAGGAGACAGGAAAGAAGAAGAGAGAGAGGGAAGAAGAAGAGAGAGAGAGGGAGGGAGAGAGAGGTGCATATAATTGTCACGCGCGAATATACAAGCACATGCTCACACATCTGTGCACGGGCGGCTGGGGAAACACACATATGTACACACACACACACACACACACACACACATACACGCCATGCTCACATGTATGTTCACGCACGGCTGGGAAAACACACGCACGTGCGCACACACACACACACACACACACACACGGGCACACACACACACACACACACACCAAGACTGACCATCAGTGAGCTTGTTCAGCAAAGCGGCACTCAGCAGGCATGCTGAGGTCGCAGACTCGTCATGCAACAATGATACAGCCATGTTGAGGCTGGGTACCATAAGTGTGTGTACACCGTCTGGAAGTGCCTGCATCAAATACAAGTCAATGTATGATAATTATATCACACATACACACGTACACGCACGTGCACACGTACGCGCGCGCACACACACAAACACACACACATACATACACACACATTCAAAGGATGGCACACATTGCACACAGTTCACTCCAAACCGAGACAACCAGACATATCACAGCTCTGTCATAGTAGCAGTTTGGGAGAGTTAATACCGTCTTTTAAGCAGCTTTCATGATCAATCGGAGGCTTTGTGTAGGTCTCTCCCTTTCTTCAGAACCCCATAAAACCCCTGCAAACCCCGGCAGACCCAATACAGACCAGCAGCACATACAATCACATCTTATGCTTCACTTACCGAACCAGGAATGCCCGGAACGACGGCAGCCAGCAAAACAACATACTGAGACTGGCGTGGTGAGGCCGATGCCTGCAAGGTGGAAGAAAGTTAGGCAAGAAACACACAGAGAGACGGGCAGCAGTGAGAGAGTGAGAAAGAATGGGAAGCAGAGAAATATAAGTTGACGCTGATGAACCAAAAAGTTAGACTTTCAAAAGCAGTTGGCCCAGAATATTTAACTGTCACGTGTATAACACTCGGTAGAAACGTCGTTTCTTTTCTTCTCCCCAGTTTCCATCAGTGTCTCAACCTGTGAAGTAACAGTGCTACCTCGCCAAGTTGCCCCCAAGAACATCACCTGACCAGTGCATTAAGGATGCACAGATGTAAATCCTTACCTCAAAGGGAGCAAAGCCTGATGACGTTGACTCAGTAGCGGTCGCAACAAGCCGAGTGATGACATCTGTCTGTACCCTGGAAAGTAGAACACACCATGGCACACACCATGGCACGGCATGCAGATGGCAAGACATCAATGTGAACTTCCACAATACGCACAAGAAGTGTCTACAGGAGCGCACGTACCAAACAACAACAACAACAACAACAACAACAACAACAACAACAACAACAACAACAACAACAACAACAACAACAACAACAACAACAACAACAACAACAACAACAACAACAACAACAACAACAACAACAACAACAACAACAACAACAACAACAACAACAACAACAACAACAACTCTTATTGGCCACTGGCTATCGTGAAAATAAAGATTTGAAACAAGAACAAGAACAAGAACAACAACAACAACAACAACAACAACAACAACAACAACAACAACAACAACAACAACAACAACAACAACAACAACAACAACAACAACAACAACAACAACAACAACAACAACAACAACAACAACACCAGCAGCAACAACAAAACAACAACAACAACAACAACATCGTGAGAATAAAAGATTTCAAACAATAAAAGATTTCAAACAACAACAACAACAACAAACTCTCTTATCGGCCACTGGCTATCGTGAGAATAAAGATTTGACACAACAACAACAACAACTCTTATTGGCCACTGGCTATCGTGAGAATAAAGATTTGAAACAACAACAACAACAATAACAACAACAACAACAACAACAACAACAACAACAACAACAACAACAACAACAACAACAACAACAACAACAACAACAACAACAACAACAACAACAACAACAACAACAACAACAACAACAAAAACAACAACAACAACAAAAACAACAACAACAACAACAACTCTTATTGGCCACTGGCTATCGTGAGAATAAAGATTTGAAACAACAACAACAACAACAACAACAACAACAACAACAACAACAACAACAACAACAACAACAACAACAACAACAACAACAACAACAACAACAACAACAACAACAACAACAACAACAACAACAACAACAACAACAACAACAAACTCTCTTATCGGCCACTGGCTATCGTGAGAATGAAGATTAGACACAACAACAACAACAACAACAACAACAACAACAACAACAACAACAACAACAACAACAACAACAACAACAACAACAACAACAACAACAACAACAACAACAACAACAACAACAACAACAACAACATCATCTCTTATTGGCCACTGGCTATCGTGAGAATAAAGATATGAAACAACAACAACAACAACAACAACAACAACAACAACAACAACAACAACAACAACAACAACAACAACAACAACAACAACAACAACAACAACAACAACAACAACAACAAGCAGCTCCGATGTAAAATATAGCGGGGAGTGACTGGGTTGGTGCCGTCACCAGTGGCGTTTCCACCAGGTCTGCAGTACTGTATTCGGTTAGCAAATCATTGCACAGTGGTTGCCTAACGTAATGATACCGAGTTCACTATGCACACACCAGGCTACGCTGAAGGACATTACGAGCTCAGAAAGCTAGCTATAGCTACTCCTACTCTACATTACTCTACCCGTAATGTGTTGACATACCTGGACTCCGCCGAGCGAATCAACGTAGCAACGAGCTTTGATGCGGACTGCAGCACGGCCAGATTGGTGAAGAGCAAGACCTGAACTGGGAGATCGTCTCCTTCTGCTGAGTTGCATGCAACACAAACACATGCAAATACATACAGGGAATAATTTACTTTCAATCTTTTGCATAGCAAATTTTGCTAAACAAAATCAAACTTGCATAGCAATTTTCTTGAATACTTGACAACATTGTCATTCTGGAGAGCGCAAGCTCAGACCACAAGTACGCTGTAACACCTTAGTTGCAAGCCTATAGTAGCCTGGTGCCCGGATGCTTAGCTCAGCACTTTCAAAGCTTCGTGCATCTATTTCATCCCTAAGACACACTCGGCATGTACACTGTGCTTCATAGGGCACAGTGAAAAATCAACATGCATTGCAGTTTTCTGCAACACATATCTGAAGTTGCTTCGCACTTCAGAAGACTTGCGTAGCAAACTGCGATGCGACACCGGTTTAAAAAATTATTCCCTGACTACATAAATACAATGGCTTTCGATACTGGCATACCTGACATGCCGGTAACTACAGACAGTGCTTGCAGATTGCACCAAACAGATCACATGCATCATTCCCAGGCGGGGTGAAGTCATCAAACAGCCAGCTGCTTGTTGAAGAAGGGATTCAAATCGAATACAGCGATGGCGTGTAGGAGGCTCTGCCTCCTTAACCCATTGAGGGTCGAACTATTTTCGGAGAGTGTGAACATTTCGGAGGATTCACATAGAATACGATTTATCTCAACAACTATGAGTATTTGTAAATACAGACACACACATTTTCTGAAAGGTTTTGTTCATCTGAATTATAAAAAACGCATGGCCTCAGATATGTAGAAGGAGCCAAAATTGGCGAAGTGTCCAGCAGAACAACTAGACCGCTTTATACGCACATTAGACTCATTTTGGCATGGTTATGTGGCAGTTCTTTGAATTATGTGCAGTTGTACACAGTGTTTGTCACCAAGATGTTGACCTCCTTGCTGTGTGTGTTTGCTGTGTCGGGTGACATACCATCCCACTACATGGAATGGATGCATCACACCAGATGACTATAAAGTCCTTGAAGAGCAGCATCAAGCTGCAGGCTATTGCGCTCGGCTCTGCAACCACTCTCGTTCGCACTGCCAAGGCGGAAGTCAGGACAACAGCACGGAATGCTGTCAAAGCCCAAGCCCTGCTGCTCCGCTCCAGTCTGCCGGAGGCCAAGCAGCGTGTAATTGACCTGACTGCGGAGAAGGGCTCCTCCAGTTGGCTGACCTGCATGCCCTTGAAGCGCCATGGATTTGCCCTCTCCAAAGCGGAGTTTCGCGATGGAGTGCATCTAAGGTACAGCTGGCAACCTGACAACCACAGCGCATGCCATCAGCGTGCGTTTGTGGAAGCCAGTTTAGAGTGGCCCACACCCTGTCGTGCCCCACCGGCGGTTACCCTACCATCAGGCACAATGAGATCCGTGATGTGACTGCTGGTTTATAGAAGCGAGTTGCCACAAATGTGTCTGTGGAGCCTCATCTCGAGCCTCTGAGTGGGGAGCAGCTTCACTACCGCACCGCTATCCGCGACGATCATGCTCACTTGGATGTAGCAGCAAATGAAGTGTGGGGAGGGCAGTTCGAACGCACCTTCTTCGACATCCGGGTTTTCAACCCTTTTGCGTCTTCGAACCAGTCCTCCTCCATTTCCGCCACCTACATTCGCCACGAGAAAGCGAAGAAGAGATCGTACGAAGAGAGGCTGCGGGAGATCGAGCATGCTTCATTGCCTCGTTGGTCTTCTCGACAACCGGTGGCATGGACAAGCAATCTGCCTCGCTTTACAAGCGTATTGCATCACTCATTGCTGAGAAAAGCAGCGAACCGTATTCGGTTGTTATGGCATTCATCCGTCGCCGCCTTAGGTTTGCTTTGCTCAGAGCAAGTGTCATGTGGCTGGTTGGTAACCGCTTTGTTTTCGCTGTGCATGCACCTGTCTCTTCTCGCTGTGCATGCACCTGTCTCTTCTCGCTGTGCATGCACCTGTCTCTTCTCGCTGTGCATGCACCTGTCTCTTCTCGCTGTGCATGCACCTGTCTCTTCTTCTGCCTCCCTAGTTGCTGCCAAAGCCGGCACTTCACGTCATTTGTAGTCTTTGGCGCGGAACTTTAAATTTACTCAATCTGCGGACAGCATGCTGTTTCATTCTTTGTGAACTCATCAGCGCAGCACAGAGGAAATGAGGCCGAACTTTAAATTTATGCTGTTGGTTGTCTGTTTATATCACAGAGAAGGCGGAGAGCTCGAACGTTATTTTTTTTGTTATTTTTTTGTTCAAACAAGAACCACCTTACATTCTCACTACATACAGTTGCGCTCACTGAAATCCGACCCAACGTGCAAACCTGGCGCCCTCAACTTCCATGACCCTTGACGCCCTGGAAGTGGAACGAATGCGGCTGGGCGTACACATGTACACATACAATGATGTAAGCGGAACCAAGAGTACATAACCAAGAGTGTGCAACTGCCTGCACAACCTCTATGCTGTGCTGCGACGGCAGAACTTCATATCACGTGACATGGTTCAAAAGGTTATGCTGGCAAACAGTGCAAAGTGACCACAAGAGAGTTGTACCCAAAGCTGGGCTGCGTACAACCCAGTATCTATCATGCACTAGAGTGCACGGGTTCATCACGTGATGTGAAGTTCTGCCGCCGCAGACCCCATAGCTGGAGTTGCACACTCTTGGGTTATGTACTCTTGGCGGAACTGGTCCAGGATTTCAGTGAGCGCAACTGTACAATCTTGCAAATATTACAAACCTTCACAACTGCAATTCGACTATTGGCGAATTCTTGTGTTTTTGAAGAATGAAAAAGGAAAAGTGGGCCCAAATAGCCCATATTTAATATGGGCTATTTGGGCCCACTTTACCAAAACTTTAGCCCGGGGAGGTTCCCACCAGATAGGTCAGCAGAATACACCAACAACTACTTCGAGTAGCAGACTCACCAGTGAACTTAGCAGCAGTGGTTATGCACTCGATCAGATGAAGAACAATGGGCTGCCAGACTATCTCCAGCATTGCTGATGTTTCACCAGAGAAGCCTAGGAGAGAAAGAGAATACACAACAGAAAGCAAAAAACAAACTCTCAGTTTTATCTCCGATAATGGTGTGCTTGGGTGAACAGCTGGTTTCTCTAAAAAAATAACATTGCAATTCTCACTGCGCACCAAGGGTTGCAGTGTCATTAGAGATTGGAATGTTTGCCAATCTACACCATTACTTCAACAACGGTCTGAGGATTCAGGACAGATACAGTAGTGTCTTGTATGTTAAAGCCTAGAAGCCTGTTTCGAATACAAGCCTGATTTTCAAGGTGTACTGGAGGCACACCAGCCTGGTTTTAGTGTTGACATAATATTACTGGGTACATAGAGACATGCCTGGTTTGAATAGAAGCCTAGCACTGACATCGGCTTCTACAGGAATAAGCACGGCTTTTACACACGACAGGATTACAGCGTGTGGATAGGCTATACACACAGCACTGCAATGCAATATCAACATGCAGGGCCTGGTGGGTACTCACTAACCAGAGAGACCGGTCTGGAGAGTAGCCAGTAAAGAATGGCATCGGTCAACTAACACATCCGACCATTGCTCTGCAAGTACGGAGAGAAACCCACAGCACAAAAAAACCTCCATTAGACAAGCATACGTGTCATTCGTCAGCAGGTAATGTAGACAGAACAGAGGTGAGAATGAAGCTATATGTACATGTATGACTGCGGACTAAAAACAATACGTAACATCAAGGTGATCGGACTGCAAGAACACACACCTCGAAGAAGATGCTCCAAGTGTCCGATCCACAGCTCAACCAGGACAGGAAGCAGACATGCACTGCATGCCAGGTGGCCAGTCAGGTCCAATACATAGTCCTCCGTGATGTGTGCTTTGAGACCAGCATCACCTGTCACAACCGTAGTGCACATATACAGACACACAGGCACACAGAGGCACATACAGACAGAGAGACAGAGAGACAGACAAACAGACAGAGACAGACAGACAAACAGACAGAGACAGACAAACAGACAGACAGACAGACAGACACATGTACAACAATATCCAGGTAGATGACGAATTGCGGACTCTTGCTGGAACAAGAAGGTACCGGTATACATGTATCTGAATTCCAAGCTTGACAAAATATAGAGCTTGGAAATTGTTGCGGCAGAACAATACTCAGAAAATGAGCTCACGCTTAATGCTGTGGAGAGGTTCAAAGACTCGTGGTGTTGAGCAAAAGCACAACAGCATCACTTGAACAAAGAACTGTGAAATACGCCCAAAGCTTACATGATGTTCTGCGTAGCTGCAGCCACTCAGACACAGATGGCACGATACACTGCAGGGCTGTATCGGGAAAGTGAGTGCACGCGCCCGTTACCAACTGCCGAGCTTGTGTTCTGCAGCGGACCATGGTGCATGCACAAGTACAAGCACAAAGACAGACATACACAGGCACACAGACACACGTTACACACAGACACAGCACATGTAACGGATACAGGAATCTGGCATTGACCAAACAGCACTAGCATTACAGATAGTTGAGGTGGAGAACACTGATTGTCCACATGCAGCTCCATGTCTCTTGACAAGTATCTACCACTGTCTCAGGTTCACTAACTAATGCTTAGAGTAGATATCATAACCTGCTCAACATATAACTACAGTGCTGCTCAATTAAATCCAATCGCGTGAGTCAAGTTTGCACCGTGCACCATTTCGCAGCCCAGTGTTCGCAGGTCTAGGGCTGTGCAACGCCCGGCGTACTTGAGTGACTCAATCAGGTTTCATTGAGCATTACTGTACATGTACTACAAGCACATAGTACTTACTTCAAGTGATATATTCAGATATTCCTCATACGTATGCAGAACAGGTTAACAACTGTTTATCACAAGCTCAACTGTCCAGTCACTGCAATCTTTCCCTCAACTCCCGCTGGCGTCTAAAAGGCCCTGGTGACATTTATACAACATACCTGACCTCTGCTGCTTCATCGTTTTGCAATGTACGCATGATGTGCTCAACGCATAGTGAGACCTGCAGCAGCAGTACATAGCACAGTAGTACATTACCCAATTTAGCTCGTAGCTGTACTCATGAGGCCTTTATGGCCGAAACAGCTTGCTGTCTACAGCATTGGGTAGCAGAGTGCAGTATGTACCCTATCGTGGAAAGCCGGGAAGCCATCAGCAGAGGACGGCAGACACACCGACCGAGCGTTACAACTTACAATATTCTAGTACGACCTGTATACATGCACGGTGAGCTACGGTCGTTTTCACTTGCACTTTTGAAGGAATTCACGTCCATCTCTTTGTTACTTCGCTGCTAGCAATTGCTCATTCAATACTCTTCCTTTTCTGTTTTAGAAAGTTCGGTAATTGCATGCAAGTTGTTGTGGACATGAGTTATGAAATGAGAGAGAGAGAGAGAGAGAGAGAGAGAGAGAGAGAGAGAGAGAGAGAGAGAGAGAGAGAGCTGATACAGTGAGGTGCTCAATTCTTCTTCAAAATACCTACACACCATACATGTACACGCACAGTAGTGGTGAAACGAATATACCGAATATACCGAATATACCGAATATTCGAATGTTCGTTCGCTTTGTCACATTCGAACGAATATTTCTCATGGCGAATATTCGCTAACCGGGTACACTGTATGCAGAGTTTACCGGGCGACTTCAAACTTCCGTAACTTGGCGAATACTTGACCGAACCGCTTCATCGAAAGTTCCATCGGCATTAGAAAACTCTCAGCTGTCGTCTCGAAGCAACCTGGACGCGATCCGAGGTCCTGGAATGGAGTTATGGCGGTCGAACGAAAAATCACGTCTTGAGCTGTTTTTTGAGCGTGTAAAATGCATTTCAGCTGGGGATTTTGTGAAAATTGACCTAGAAATGATGGAGAAATATGTGCCTTCGTTTGTCATGCCTAATAATAGTGACAATATCCAATAAAATGACTGAGAGGAGGGCGTGTGATGTCATCCGTGTTAACGAAAGAATATTCGTTCGTTCGTTCGTTAAGCCAAAGAATATTCGGCTACTGGGTTTTGATATTCGTTTCACCACTAATGCACAGTAGATGTACATGCACAGTAGATGTGGAGCATTGCTCACTGCTGCAACATACCTGGCCTGTCGACAACACAGTTGCCGAGCTCATGAACGGCTGCATGCACTTGCAGCCAAACACGCGCAAGGCTGCGTCGCCATCATTGATACTCGTGAAGATGATGGACAGGATTGAGTCAATGTGTGTAGCCAAGGGGAGCTCGGCTACAGAGAAAGCAAACAGTGCGTACAGAGACAAGCCAGAAAAACAAACAGTGAGTGCAGAGACAAGACAAGCTGGATAAGCCGGTTAACGCTCGTGCACTGGCAAGTTCATCACTTTCTGTACACACAACGCACGCATGCTGAGTGTTGGCAGGAAATCGATCCACATAGCAATGTGACCACATAGAGAGGGAACCGTGAGTACCTCAACAGCAGCCACCTTGGCTCACAGGGCAACAAAGTTTAAAAAAACTTCCAAAATAAATATAAATAATAATAGCGAATGTCCCTGGTTCGAGTCCTGGTGGTGACAGCCAGTTTTTTCTTCAGACCTTTCCATTCACATCTTTCCCTCAAACCAATAAATACAAATAAAAAAATTTAATATGTGTGTTTGTGTGTGTGTGTGTGTGTGTGTGTGCATGTGTGTGTGAGTGTGAGAGAGTGTGTGTGTGTGAGTGTGAGAGAGAGAGTGTGTGTGTGTGTGTGTGTGTGTGTGTGTGTGAGTGAGAGAGAGAGAGAGAGAGAGAGTGTACATGAGCAAAACATGTAATACAATCCAACACAGAGATGTGAACATACCTGGTGACTTGCTGTGGTATGGCACTGCGACTTGAACTAACGACTTCAACGAGTCCAACAAACTACACTGTAGAGATGACTGCAAGGCAGCAGATCAGAAAGAGAAGACTTCAGAATTACTTCTACTGCCATTACTAGACAATTAGGCTTATTATTATTATTATTATTCGCACATATCCGCCGGATGAGTACGCGTGGCCCATGCACCATGGGGACCCACGAATACAAACCAGCATATGTTCCCTCAGCAATACAAGCAAGCAAGCAAGCAAAGATAAATGAGAGCCCAGGCAGCGAAAACAAAACGAAGAGAGATGAGGACATAGGCAACGAAAACAGTTCCAAAGCGTAGCCAGGGATTGAATGTGTGCATATGGGTACAATTAGGCTTACAAGTACATGGCGCAAAATATGAGTAGGCATGCCTCCTTCTATGTCATCATCGGCAAGCCACATGATAACATGTCCTTTTTCACATGAAAAGGACAATATGAAAATGACACAACTCGCATGTACAATAGACCAGCAGCAGCAGCAGAAGCAGCAGCAGCTCATGCACAGTATCAAAGTATGATAACATGTGTACAGTGTACAGTGTACATGGTTACTGACTACTCACCGTAGTGTGTTCAGCATACTGTGCAGTGATCACTGGCACGCTGGCATCCAGCACAATGCTGCAGGCAGCAGCTGTGAACACGCGCACATACCCAAACAGCCGGCAGGCACCGGCATACAGAGTCAGATGCAGTGATTCACATGACATGATTGTGTCAAGAATTTCGATGTTGAGCGGGCAGTGATCAGATTTCAAACGTTTTGCTGTCTGTTGATGTCAGTACACGCAGCTACATGTACGGGTACTCTGGTAGTTGCAGAGGACCTAGGTGCTAGGTGTGCCTTAAACGCCACATTCAAAATTCCTTTTTAATTTTTAAAGGCTACACGACCGTATTGTCGTATTTTCCGGAGTACAAGCCGCACAGGAGTGTAAACCGCACTGGAGTATAAGCCGCACGCAGAAAGAAAATCAAGTGCCCACGCACAGAGCAGTCTTTGAGCGTGAGTGGATATGTGTATTCGTCGAGCGCCATAACTCTACGAATATTGATCCCATCGCTTCAGATTGTTGCAATGGCAAGCTGAGAACTTTTTCTTCGACCTACATGTTTCCATTGTGAGAATCGAGTAAGTATTGACAAAGTTACGATCATTTGAACGTACGCGCGTCCTGTGAATCCTCATCAATACGTGATGTACACTGATCATGTAATAAATAGTACAGGCTCAGAGCCTGGGCATCATCTACTGAAGTAGAATCATGTAATAGTGCGGGATCAACAGTGAATGGATTAAAGTGCGGCTTATTCTCCGGAGTACGGTACGTTTGCATCGCCCACTGCTGCAAACCTTCATGGACTAGTGCTATAGCTTTAATTACTACACTTAGTGACTGCACAGTGTACACCGTACCTGATCCAGAGCATGCCGCTGATAGGATCTGTGTGCTGATGCTGGACAAGCCGAGCTGTGGTTGCTTGTAGTGGTGGCAACATTCTACAAACACAGCAAGGCACACCAGACCAGCACTGTTATTGTCTTGCACATGATGAATACAGTTAGTTACTGGGGTAGGTTATTCATGAGGATGAATCTCACCAGCAAGCAGTCTCTAGGTATTTCCCCTCGCCACCAAGGTGTGATTCAAGATCATTCCCTGTACACAAGAATACACATAATGTCCAGTGGAAACCTACCTTTGATGATACGATCTGTCATGTCTTTCAAATGTTCATCGGACGAGTCCTGCCAAAACATGTACCCATGGACACACACACACACACACGCACACGCACACACACACAGCATGATTTCATTGGGAAATAAAGTGATTACTAGTATATTGCTGCTGCTACTGCTGCTCTCACTCAAGCAGTACTTCGTCAATATTTTAATTGAATACATGAATTGTATACTTTTTCGACCTGATTATCATTTGCTAAGTAACCTATTTCATGCATACATTTTCGTCTTGTCGGCAGACATGACACATTGTTGTGAGAAACCTTACCTCACTGAAGACGCCTAGCAAGACGGGTATGCACTTCAAGCATGCATTCTGAAGAGGGAAAAAATGCAACAAGCCAACATAATACGCGTGCGTGCATGCACATGCGCACACATGCGCGCACACGCACACACACACATACACACACATACATGAACATACAAGTCATCGAGCAAGGGACATTCGAGAAATTCGCTAGTACTCTGAGTTTCATGCAAAAGCACTCATCAAACAACTTCATAATGACATTCACAAGAGAATACACCAAATAAATAGCCTACACTGGGTTGAAATTTGGAGGGATTCGGGTGCTACGCTAATATGCTGTGCCGCATACACGCACATACGCATTACGTACACATATCTGTATCTGTGCCAGTATACGCCCGTCACAAGAGAAGCATGCATATCTGCAAATGCAGTGGGTGTACACCCACAGCATTTTCTCTTATAGCAACGATAGCGGACAAGATCTGAATGAAACAGACCAAGACTAGCGCCAGATAACTGCCTAATCCACACAACTGGCGAAGCCATGTGAATCTATCCCCAATGCACACCTGGTCTACACCACACGGGGTACGTCGGTATAGAACGGCAAAGACAGTTACCTATGCACACCCTACATTTGCTGGGGTAACCAGTATAGACAGCACGCTGCTTTGATAGAAGCAGACACTAGATGCACTGGCATCTTGAAGTGAAATTGGAGTTACTTTACCAACCAGCCTCGGCAAAGGAGTACTGGGAACCCAGAGCCACCAGACATACCAACAACCTCAGCCATGAAGCTATAACTACAGTAATGACACACTGAATTGTGGAGCCGAAACTAGTCCAACTTCCAAATGTTTTGGCAACCAAGTAGCCTTCCGACACGTTGAGTACTAACTAACCAGACGTGCCCAGGTCGAGGTTCGAATTATCAGACATCGTTTTGGTCCTGGTATAAACTTCTAATTAAGCGGTATGTTCGAACTAAGCCATATTTGAATTATCAGGATTCCACCTGTAGCAAATCCACTTCCTCGATAAACTTACCACCAGGTTCTCGGATGAAGCTCGAAAAATCTAAAGACAAAAACAGAAACAGGATAGACACAAACTAGCTTGCATGTGCGTGTCACTGGTGACAGTAACAACAGAACATG